>NC_057866.1:48672222-48939722 GCF_019393635.1 Dromiciops gliroides
AGCTGAAGTTTCTTTTCTTTGTTATTTCTCCCAATGAGAAGGTCAGCTCTTTGTGAACAAGACTGTCTCAGTTCCTATGTCTATATATGCCCAAACCTTAGCACAATGCTTGGCACATAGTAATTATTTTTTCATTCATTCATTCTTTCATTTCTGCATCTCCCCCTCCCTTTCCAATGTTTTCTATTTAAATAGGCCTGAATGAGTTTCCCATAACTTTGAGCATTGTTGCATAAATGCCATGTTCCCAGCCATGTCATTAATATGAAAGTAAAGCTTTGGGGTGAATGCTGTTCTCACACTTAGCATTGATGGATGTATAACATGCATGATCTACAAACCACTGGTGCTGGTGAAAGTTTCTTTCTTTCAATTTGGTAACCTGAAAAGTGAATGCAAGTCTTAACTCCATTTTCATAGGCAAGGTTTGAATGGATAACACATAAAATCAAATAGATCAATACTTCACTTCAATCAATTAATGCTTATCTGATTAGGGGAGGAAAGTAGAAACTGATTCAGTTTTTATGAAAGCTTTCTATAAATGCCAGAGCCATTCATAGTTATCTTGATGATTAGGTGAATCCTAACCAGAGGGAAAACACCAACCCTAAAGCCTAATTTGAATGCCTGACCCTGTAAATATGTGCTCTGAGAAACAACAGAATGCACACCAGGTGTGTTTTGCCCTAAACCTAATATCTTCATCCCTGTCACCATCAATAATTATTGAGCTCCTAAAAAATGAAAGGCCATCTGCTTAGTCCTAGGGACAGGGAAGTGTAGAGATTAAAATCTACTGGGGGAGACAATATTTTGCAAAAAGAGATAAATGACAACGCAAGATAAAATAAGTTAGGTTTGACTGCTACATATAATAAATGCTGAGCTCAGAAAAAAAGACCTCAATTTCCCTAACTATAAAATGGAGAAAATGATTCTTGTCTAACTCGAAGAGTTGTTATGCATCTCAAATGAGATCACATGCATGTAAATACCTTTTAAACTACAAATGGTCTTACAAATGTTTGATATTATAATTATCACCATCCTGATATGCAAGAACATCTGTGAATATGCTTTGTAAATTCTAAAGAACTGTATAGATGTAATAGTCCAGCATTATTAGTGTGAATAGTAGTAATAGTTACTGTAATAATAGTTATTACTCATAATAAAATGTTATTTTATGTATACATAAAAGATTAAGAGCAAGACAGCTATGTCTCTGGACTCCATTGAGCAGCCTCAAAAAGATGAGAAGAATGAGGTAGTAATTACTTTCCAATAATGATGGCAATGAGTGAAGATGATGATGGTGGTAAAGATGGTAATGGTGATTGTAAAAATAATGACTGCAACATGTAGGATGGGGAGATTGGGAAATATTTCTCAGAGAAATAGAATTTGAGCTTTATTTTGAAGGAACAGCTAAAGATTACTAACAAAGACTCAGTGGTAGCATAACTGTGTAATTCTATGTTACAATAATAAATTTGTTTTAAGCCTGGGGAAATGGGCTCACACCCATGTGGTCTCTCAAGTCCATGTAATCATCTCTCTGCTGCTCTAGGAAACTTACATTAGGCTAAAAGTTAGGAGTCCCAATGAAATTGTTAGGGGCCCCTCAGTTAAGAAGACTCTGAATACTAAGAAGTTTTGCTCTCTGCCTTAATTTCAATTTATCTCTTCCTATAGTTCAGCCCTGTGGTTGAGACAAAATTTAGATTAACAAGAAAATGTTTATGAAAAGAAGAACATTGTGTAGTATCTTGTCTATTGTTCGAAAGGCACCAGAAGGAAAAGTTGGAAAAAAGAACAGACTTTTTTCTTGGAATTTCCCTCAGGCATGATGAGGCGGGTAGTCATACAACCAGCAACATCTGTCTACATGTTTGGTGCCAAGATGGCAGCAGAGTTGAAAGACCTTCCTGGTCTCCCCTCCCCAACCTACCCCTTCTCTGCAACAGTTCAGTTTTCTTTATCTTTCTTCTCTGGCAGGCTATCCACAGGCTGCTGATCCTTTCTAGCTCCCTCTGGATGTCCCCATTCATTTTCTTTTTTTTTTTTTTTTTTTTTTTTTTTTTTGCAGGGCAATGAGGGTTAAGTGACTTGCCCAGGGTCACACAACTAGTAAGTGTCAAGTGTCTGAGGCTGGATTTGAACTCAGGTACTCCTGAATCCAGGGCCAGTGCTTTATATACTGCTCCACCTAGCTGCCTCCCCGCCCCCCCCCCATTCATTTTCCCCTCTGCCAAACACTTGAGATCTCCTCTGGTTCCTAATTCAGTCCTGTTTCATACAAACTCCTCATAGAGTGACAAAGGATACCATTCAATCTCTGCAGGTTTCCTGTTACATCTAGTTCTGATTTATCCCAGCAGTGTCCCCGACAAAAAAAAAATAATTATAAATCAAGTCAAAAGGGATGGGGCAGAGCCAGCTAGGTGGCACAGTGGATAAAGCACCGGCCCTGGATTCAGGAGGATCTGAGTTCAAATCTGGCCTAAGACACTTCACACTAAATAGCTGTGTGACCCTGGGCAAGTCACTTAACCCTCATTGCCCAATAAAAATCAAAATTTAAAAAAATTAAAAATAAATAAACATATAAAAGGGATGGGACAAAGGTCAATCAACAGATTCCTACCCTTGCAAATGGAAAACAATAAACAGACTTGTTTGATTGGGGTATAGAGAGTTTATTAGGGGTGTGATAGAAAAATAAAGCTACAAAATAGGGGTCAAATTGTGGAATTGTCATGAATATCAGTTTCAGGTTACCTATGATAGGGACCTTGACCACCTTTTAAAGGACTACAGAAGAGGGGCACCTAGGTGGCACAGTGGATAGAGCACCGACCCTGGAGTCAGGAGGACCTGAGTTCAAATCCGACCTCAGACACTTACCACTTACTTGTGACCCTGGGCAAGTAATTTAACCCCAATTGCCTCACCAAAAAAAAAAAAAAAAGACTACAAAAGTGATAAGTAGTCTAGAGATTTGTATCAAGAGTCTCAATTTCTATCTGGAATAAGTATCCTTACCAGAGGATAACAAACAGGGCATTTTCTTTTTACTACTATATGAAATGTAATATATACTTAAAATAAACTCATGAGATTACTATTTTTATATATAATCCTATTTTATGTATAATGATATATTGAGCAACTAGGTTGCACAGTGGTTAGAGCACTGGAATTGGAATCAAGAAGACTCAGCTTCCTAAGTTTAAATCTGGCCTCGGACACTTAATAGCTGCGTGGCCTTCGGCAATTCACTTAACCCTATTTTCCTCAGTTTCCTCATCTGTAAAATGAGCTGGCCAAGGAAATGGTACTAAGAAAACCCTAAATGGAGCCATGCAGAGTCCCACACTACTTAAATGAAAAGAGAGAAAAGAAATTGAGTGACACATTAACAAAGGGTAAAAGGGGGCACTCCCCTTTTTGAAGGTGGACATTACAGAGAAAATCTAAAGGGGGCACTTCCCTTTATAAACGATATATACAATGGGGAAAAGGAAAACAGGAAAATGTGTGAGAATCAAGGTGTCACCCCCTGCTGAGAATGACATTGTGAGAACCAGGGCACCTCTGCCCTGAGGAGAAAGCATGTGACTTGGTGTTTGGAAGTTGCCCCCCATCTGAAATTTACATCTATAGAACCACCTGTAAGTCATGTCAATCAATGCTACCAGCCAATTAGCTTGGAGCTGTGTTTGTGGATAGCCCTGCTTCCTGTTTCACAGGGGGCTTCTGACTGTGATATTTAAAATCTAATGTGTGTCCTTACCTGCCCCACCCAGTTTTTTGGGGAAACTGGCTAAGATTTACTGATAAATTCAGCAAGAGTTTAGGTTTTTAAGGATTTATTAAAGAGTAAAGACAACACTTGGAATCCCTTAATGCCAGCAAAGTCTATCTACTTTCGTCTCTTTTTCTGTCTACCACCAAACCAAAGTCCCTAGACATAAAGGGGCAGATCCTCAGTGGCTTCTCCCAGAAGCCCCCTGTGAAACAGGAAGCAGGTCCATACACACACACACACACACACACACACACACAAACACACACACCTCCAAGCTAATTGGTTGGTAGCATTGATTGACATGATTTACAGGTTGTTCTTTAGACATAACTTCTGGATGCCAGGCAACTTCCGGACACCAAGTCACATGCTTTCTCCTCAGGGCAGAGCTGCCCTGGTTTTCACAATTGATAAAGGGGGAAAAAAGTTTTTAAAATAAACAAGGGTCATTTCAATCCACGAAGACTGACCAGGTCAGATAAGAACTGCTCCAACCCTTCAGAAGTCCTAGAGCAGCTTTCAGAGAAGAGACAGATACTCTGGACTTCTGGGTTCTTTAAGTAGATTACATGAGATAGAAACCTAATGTGCATTATCTTGTTCCTCTTAGTCCCAAACATTGTTTCATAGGTAGTACTCTAGATGATGTACTAATCAGTCAAAAAGAATTTATCAAGTATCCCTTCTGGACCACCTAGCTCTTGGGGAAACAGTGAAAAAAAAATGAAACAGTCCCTGTCTTCAAGAAGCTTACACTCTCTCAGGGAAACAAAATCAATCTATCTATTTCTCTATCTATCATCTGTCTATCTATCATCCAGGTAGCTAGGTAGGTAGCTAGGTATCTCCTATCTATCAATATATTACCACATTCAGACTATATACAAAATAACTGCAATGTAATTTTGTGGGGAAAAGCACTAATACCTGAGACCTGGGATACTAGAAAAGACTTCATGTCAAAGATAATACTTGAACAAAGCTTTGAAGGATGCTAAGAATACTAAGCAGACCCAAGGAGGGAGTGTATTCCAGGCATTGGAGTTAAACAGTTTAAAGGCCTGGTGACAGGAGATGGTTCTCCACATGGGGGAACAATAGGAATATCAGTTTGAATGGACCATCCACTGAATAAAGGGGGGAAATATAGATTAACATCATACATGTGGATTGGAGTCAGGTTGTGAAATGTTTTAAATGCCAAACAAGGAGACTCGTATTTTAGAAATATCAGTTTGGCATTTGTCTAGTGGGTGGATTAAGCTAAGAGCTATAATTCTTCATCCTTCACTTACTATAGGGATTCTTGGGTTCCCCACTCAGCTCAATTATGACATGAGTCAGTTAACTTTGCTTTTTCCCCTCCCCCAAGACACACACACACACACGCACACACACACACACACACACACACACAACATTTAATACTTCATGACCTTAAGACAGTAACTCCTCAGGCAAAATCATTAACTCACTGATGAAGACACTATACCAAGGCTGAGAAACATATGTTATTCTCTAGACCAGGACTTCTTAAACTTTTTCCACTCATGCCCCTTTTTACTCAAGAAATTTTTATAAGACCCCAGTATATCACTATATATAATAGGTATACATAACCTTTTACTGTTACCAAAATTTTCACAACCCCCACATTCAGTTAAATAGAGGCAACAAATGTGGAAAACTTCTGAAAAGCTGGTGAAGAAAGAAAAGAATCATGAGCAAAAGGTTTCAGTAGGACCAATGGAAGGTTGTTCAAGATGGAGAACTGATCATGTTTATAATATGTATGAGGAAGGAAGTGATCAATAGGGAATAAGAGGTTAAAGATGCAAGAAAGGGAAAGACCAATTCAAGAGAGAAGACCAAGTACATTCCATCAAGAGATGTGAAGGAGTGAGATAAAGGACACCATAACTGGCATTAGAATGGGAATGAAAGAGGGATGCCTTTTCCTCTGAAATAGGAAGGAAGGAGGGGTGGGAGATTCCATGAAGTGGGAAAGCAGATATAGTTATAAAAATGTTTTAGAGCATGGACAAGGATCAAGTACAGAAATGGTTTGAAGTAAAGAAGAAAGTGAATGGGAGAGGTCATTTCCAATAACAGAACCATAGTTTTTTCTAGATGGAGTGGACCACAGGAGGACATCTCTTCAAAGCTTCTTGTCCTTTCCTGTCCCCTTATCTCTGTTCCCCAGAGGAGGAAAAAGAAGCCCAGAGAGATTAAGTGATCTGCCCACAGTCACTTATATAGTAAGTGACAGAAGCTAGATGAACCCAAGACTTCTAAATCCATATCCAGAGTCCTTTCTATTTCCTCATCATCTTCTTAAATTAGAAAGCCCACTCACCTTCCAAAGACGTATGACGGTAGAACTGGGGATCCTACTACTGAAGCTAACAGATCTGTTGTTAAATAAAATTATAATACCAAAATTTATTCAGTAAAAATAGTAGTAGTAGTAGTAGTAGTAGTAGTAGTAACAATAATTATCAAATGGGAGCCTCATGCTCACACAGAATTCCTAATTGAGAGTTTACAGACATTCTTTCAGTGACTTCTTATAGCCTTTAGTGCACAGAGAGATATAATTCCCTAGTTGGTATCCTGATTCTTTAAAAGAACTTGGGCATGAAGCTTGCTCCTGAGATATATTTTCCTTGCTATAGGTCACACTTAGTGAACATGACATTTTATTGGTGTTTGATATGTGTTGACACCAATAATGGGAAAACATGAGTCTGTAATACATTGAAATATCCCAACAGTGCCTATACTTTTTTGTCATTCTGGAAACTGTGACTAAGTCCAAGAGAATCCACTCAAAGCTGATGTCCCTGTAGTTTTCAGTATTCAGGAAGACTGAATTGCATATACTCTGCAAACTATAGCCCTTTTTCCTCTTTCTCATCATCCCCAAAATGCTACTTATGTTTAGTGAGTCATCTGGGAAATTTCTGTAAGTGCTTTAAGAGTCTTCTTTCAATTTTCTAAGGGAGAGATTAGATCATTTTGCCATATTCCAATCCAGGTAGGCAATCTGCCTTGCCATCCCAACAAGGATATTAGATACAATGGTATGGGACATATGAAAATAGATGGAATGGAAGTAATTTCTATCTTCAGCATCACAGAAACTCATACATGATGAGGAGAAATCAAAAGAGGGAGAAGCAGACTTGTCAAGTGCTTTGCCCAAGTCAAAAGAGAAACAGCCATATGATACTGAGCAGGTGATGATCAAAAGCCAATTGCATAATCACTGATTTGAATACTTTAGTGAAATTTAAAGTAATAGTAACAGTAGTCTTATACTTGCCCACCATAAAACAGTATAAATGATATGTTTGGAAAAAGTCATTGTTAATTTGCTATTGATAACAATGCACATTGTGATGATATTAGCAACTTAATATGGCAATGACATATTTACACATACACGCACACAACATGTTAAAGGAATAATGTCATCAAAGAAACAAGCAAAGAGTGACTGGTAATGGAGAAAATAGTCAACTGTAAGATGGTACCTAATATTTCAAAGGAACTTCCCATGTCAAACTGACTTCACCAGAATTAATGGTGAGTAGAATGGACAAAACAAACAAAAATAGAAATTCAAGTCAACTAATAAGAGTAGTTTTCCAAGGGGACAACATCTTTTAAATTCTAAGATGCTAACATGATCATTTATAAAAGACAGCTTCTTTCTGGAGGTAAAAAGAATTTTTATAGTCCTCTGGTAGAAACAGCAGAGTTTCCAAAGGACCAGACTAGTCTCAAGCCATTCAGATGAAGGATCTGGCTCTGTGATAAACAAGAGAGACAGCTCAAATAGCAGTCAGTGAGTCTGGATGTACTGCCTTCACAACCAAAGTACACTGTGATGGACTAGGCAGGAAGGTAATAGGAGAATTAGGCCTGTACAGCTAAGGGGAAAATATCTGAATTCTAGCTACTGTTCTGAATCTTCTCTCAGCTGTAAATAAACAGCTCTGGGTGATTTATTCTTGCTTTATTTGCCAACTCATTTCTCTTGTGCATAAAGGAAAATGGTCCACTCTTGAGCTTAAAGCACTTTCTGATTGCTTGGAAATCAAGTCAGAGGCCAAAAAAAAAAAAGTCTTATGTAAATGCTCTGATAAAAGTCATGAGAATCACCAACTCCAAGCAGAATCCAGGCAATTAGTAATTGCAGTTCCCAAAGCATTTCAATCAGAGAAAAATTTGTTTTCCAATTACCACTGTCTGATTTGCACAACAAAAAAGACATGCCTGCTGCAATCTTAGATTTGAAGACAGCCACATTTTCATGTCTAGATGACATTAGCAAAGAACTGGAGATAGTCCAATAGACTTATTGTTCACTATATGGAAAAGGAAATGGTGTTGCCAAATAGACAGTCCCATTTATAGAAAACACTCTGTTCTCAGGTGTTTCATGCACTTTTCAAGGTCTGTATTTTCTAAGTTCATCTCTAAAGAAAGATAGATGGCAGGTGACATCTTTAATTAAAATCACGAATATATCCCTTAGGGGCAAATGAAATTTTACTCTTCCAATCATCTATCTTTTTCAAATTTCCATAGGAGTTACCATGTGAGTTAGAATCAGAGTGGAACTGTGAACATCAGATCGATTTACTATTATTAAGGTAAAATAGCAAGGATCTTAAATACACATATAATATGTATGATTTTCATTTTAACTACTGAAATAGTTTCTCTAAATCAGTTTCCCTGCCCCAAATTTCTACTTATTCTAATATATCTTCCACACAATAGCCAGATTTTTTAGAAGAGCAGAGATAAGACCATGTCACTAGCCATCTATGCCACACCTATCCCACATCTTATCATACTGTCCAGGGTAGCATGACAGACTGCCAAAACATGGACAAAATGTATCTATTATCTTGATCTACCAATGTATCAACTCTGCCAAAAAAGAAAATGGAGATAGTTTAGCATGGCCTAAGCCGGATGGACCCATGAGGATCCACTCATGATCATCACTCTCTTTTCCAAATGTTCACAAAATTTAAAGGTTCATTTGATAATAGATTTAGCCAGACATCAAAATTAAGCTCATGGATCTATAATTTACAAATGTTGTTCTCTTTCCCTTTAATTTGTTTTTCTTTTTTGAAAATGGAAAAAAAATATTTGCTCTTCTATGCCCTCAAAGATCTAGGGGAGGCTCAAGACCACATTCCAAGCTTTCAGGGAGGAGAAAACTTAGAATCTGAGGCTAATATCAGCCCCAACCTTGCAAAATGCTTCATGCAGGCTGTGGATCTCAAGTGTTATGGTTTGATTATTTTGCTTTTCCTCTAATTATTGGTGGAATGCATGAGTAGCAGGTGGATGGCTACAGGAAAAGGGCAAAGAGAATAAAGGAAGTAGCCTTCTGCTAATGAATGGATGGAAACTGTACTAGAAACTACACACAATAGAGAAACAAGAAGCATGAAGAAAGGATTGTTCAGCATTTCCCGATTGTATTTTCACAAACATGTGGACAAGAAAACTAGATAAACAGACATCTGCCATATAAGGAAGAGGAAGAAAGTAGCTTAAAGATCAAAGGCAAAGTTCAATTCAGAAAGAGATTACTGAGATATAATTTATAGATTCAGGAGACATGCACCTGTGATTTTCCTGCTTCCAGACTCCTTTTTTTTTTTTACTTTGTCAATTCATTCAGCATAGTCTATTGAATTTAATTTCATATAAGATCCTTCTTATCATGATATTCACTTGCACATGTACAAATTTTCTAGCCCTATTAAGGACAAATTCTTCTGTTTCCCTTCTAAATTTCTCCGTACTGCCTAATATTTTTTCTCACTATTCCCCAAATTATGTCTTCTGTTGAATGATGAAGATCATGATTCCAATAACTAATATTTATATAGTGCCTATTAGATGTGCCACATACTGTGCTAAACACTTTACAAATCTCACTTGATCCTCACAGCAGCCCTGAAAGAAAAATGCTATTATAAGTTCCATCTTTCAGATGGGGAAATTTAGGCAAACAGATTTATAAGTGACTTTCCTAGGGTCGCTCAGCTAGTGTCTGTTTCAGTCAAGCTAACTTCCTCACTTGTCCCTAAACATATGACCCTGAGTCTCACTTCCTTCTTGAAGCCTTCACCAACTCTTCTAGCTCACGCCTACTTCTCCATTTTTGGAACTCCTATTGTATTTAGGCTATACTAATTTTTTTAAAAAAAAAATTTACATGTATACAAGAGTTGTGCCTTTTTTTTCTTGCTTGTTATCATTATTGAGGAGTAATGTCACTGGTTTCTGAGATAAAATAGTAAATAACATGCCAGAGTAGAGGGAACACTGGCTATGGAGTGAAAAGACCCAAGTTCAAATTCTGCTTCTGAGGCTAATTGTATGATCCTGGGCATGTCACCCAAAAGACCTGGACCTCAGTTTTCTCACCAGTGAAATGAGAGGTTTGGATGACATATCTTAAATTGATTTCTACTCTAAATCTAAGTCCCCTAGTGTTTAAGACATGGGTTCAAGTCCTCCTAGTTCTGGCACCAACTCGCTATGTGGCCCTGGGTAAGTCAATTAACCACTCAGACAGTTCTCTAGCATTAGAAATTTTAGAGAAGGTGCTGGTCTGCATGGGTGGAAGAGATTTACTCACTGAGTACTACCAATTGTAATGAAATCACAGATTAAAAAAATCAAACAATCCTAAAACCCAAGAAATTTGAAATTCAGTGATTGTAGGAATCATGATTCCTATTCCTTTTGAATTGTCTATAACTCCTTAAAATAAAAGATATTATCAGGGACTAAAATAATATCAGGATATTAAAGAGGACTTTTTGATTAATTGAATATTAATTTAATCCATGGGCAGAGGATACATATGGTAAAAAGATGGTCAGGGCAGATGGTGGGGTGATATATGAAGCCTTGTTGGAGGCTAGCTGGATATAAATGGGCCTGCAGGTCACTTGTTCATCAAGCAGAAGAGCTTGACTCCAAGGAGGGAATTCTGGTGAGAAAGAATTTCAGCAGAAACATTTCTTTTACCCACCACACGTTCCGCTAAGTCTTATGGGAAAACGTGATGCATCATTTTATGATTTGCTCCTAGCTGAGGAGTTTATTAAGCATGAATTCTAGCTTGTTTAATTTCACTATGAGTGAATAGCAAAGAAGTAGATGGTAAGGTCTCTAGAGGTGCTTGCATATTAATCTGGAAACAAGATGAACCTATATTGAAGTAATGAAGAAGAATACAAAGTTAAATGATGATTATAGCTATGATAATTCCAGAAAAGAGCACTAAACTACACCTAAGGATCCCACTGCCTGCATATTGACTTAGAAAACCACATATTATCTATATTCTATTGTATTTATATTTTTGTTACTATTTCACAATTTCATTTAATCTGATTGGGCCCCAATCATGTGTTTGATACTTCTGGTCTATAATTAGTCAATGAAGCCTTCCTGTAATTCTTCAGCTAGATCTTCTGGACCCTAGACCTTAGACCTTTAAGGGTTCGAATTAGACCATTAAAGAAGGGTCAGATGTAAATTGGAAAAATATAAAAGAAATCAAAAGGCTGGCATTGTACTTGGGAAAAGAGAAAACCAAAAACTTGAAGAAAAGCAAATGTACAGCAATATAAAAAACAAAAACAAATACAAGTAAGAAGCATAAATGAGATACCATTGCAGGTATTAACCTGTTCAGAGATAGCATGGCTAAATGGATAGAGAACTGGTCCTTAACATATACTAGCTGTCTAACCCTGAGCAAGACACTTAACCACTTGGTGCTTGAAACAATTCTCTAAAACAAGACATTGTAGAGAAAGCATTGACCTCCATTCCTAGAGGGAGTTTTCCCCAACCCAGAACTTCTCTTATCAATGAAACCATAGGTCTAGTCCCTTCCAAATGGCAGGTGGGGCATCATAATTTCAAATCTAGGTTCCATAGCCTAAAAAGTCTAGTGAAGTGATAGGCAAACCTCATGTGTGTTCACACACATATCCCAAGGAAATAATGAGCCCCCTTCTACTTATAGCTAAGACTTGGAACTGTCAGTAGCTACTGAATCACTCTCTTTGTATAGAACGATAATCATAGGGGACTGATCTCTATTTCATGACCTCTTCTTCACCCTAGAGATAAGAAATGTATAAATTCAAAGCCAAGTAGTGACAATAATTATTCAGATGTAATCCTTCTATAGCTTAAATAGAACCAATTAAAGAAATTTTCCACCTGATTAAAATTCAACATGAATCCAAAGTAACAACAAGAAATATTTAAAGTAATTAAGTATTCTTTGCCTGAAATTCTTCTTCACACCACTTCTCATCAGGACAGCAAAGGAAATATAGCACATGCCTGTTAAAATACAAAATTTGGCTGCCAACACTGACTTAAGTGAAGGAGACAGGAGAGAAAGGGAGAGAGGGGAAGGGGGAGAAAGGGAGAGGGAAAGAGGGAGGGAGAGGGAGGGAGAGGGAGGGAGAGAGGGAGGGAGAGAGGGAGGGAGAGAGGGAGGGAGAGAGAATGGGAGAGAGAGAGGGAGAGAGAGAGGGAGAGAGAGAGGGAGAGAGAGAGAGAGAGGGAGAGAGAGAGGGGGGAGGGAGAGAGAGGGAGAGAGAGAGAGGGAGAGAGGAGAGAGAGGGAGGGAGGGAGGGAGAGAGGGAGGAAGGAGAGAAGAGAAAAAGGAGGAGGAGGAGGAAGAGAAAGAAGAGAGGAAGAGAGACAGGAGACAGACAGATGAGAGAGAAACAGAGATACAAAGAGACAGAGATACGGAGACAGAGAAAGAGAAAAAGAGGCAGAAAGGCATGCACAGAGATAGAAAGACAGACAAGGAGACAGAGACTTAAAGACAAGTAAAGATGAAAACCCAGAAATCTTGAAAAGCATGGAAGCCTAAACTAGCAAAACATCATCTACACATACTAATAACATACTATATGGATCCCTAGACCCATATGTTCATCTAGAATATAAATAACAAAGCTAAATTGATATAAAATATCAGAGCAATTGGCATCTCACCTTTGGAAACTGAAACTGATAAAAGAAAGATAAAAACATTGTACCGTTGAGCCATCTTCATCAGACCAATGAGTATCTGGGCTGTCTACTATTTTTTTACTTCATGACTAGTCCACCTCATGTGCCAGTTACTCTTGTCATGGACCAAAATGAGGAATAATCATTTTAGACATTCACCAAACATTTGCTATGGGGCAGCTAAGTGGCACAGTTGTAGACAGCCAGGCTTGGATTCAGGAAGACTCATTTTCCTAAGTTCAAATCTGGCCCCAGAAACTTACTAGCTGTGTGACCCTGGGCAAGTCCCTTAAACCTGTCTGCCTTAGTTTCCTCATCTATGAAATGACCAGGACAAGGCAACAGTGCTATCTTTGCCAGGAAAACCCCAGATGGGAGTTTTTACCCCAGGTAAAAATTAAAATCAAGAAATTTAAAATCCTGACTTTTTCCACCTCCTCATTCTCATCTCATCTCACATTTTTCCTGCTTGTCCTACATCTCCCTCCTTTTCCCAGTACTTTATTCCTGTTCTCTGAGGTGATTGTAGCTATCAACCAATAACTTTATTAAGAATAAGCAGCTATTCTCCACCATGCAATATTCAACAGTCCATGACCATAAAGAGCTAACACTGTTATAGAGGGAATGGCATATACACATATAAGGATATGCAAAGCAAACACAAGGTCATTTCCAAGGGAAGGCAGAAGCCATTGAGGGGATCAGAAAAAGGCTCCTGGAGAAGGTAACACATGAGCTGAACTTGTAGGATGCTGGGAATTCTAAGAGGTGGAAGTCCATGGACTTGAGACTACACAGAGGCATAAAAGCAGCTGATGGCAAGTCACGGTGAGGAACAGTTAAGAAGCCTACTGTGGCTGTCTTGCTGAAAAAAAGGAAGGGGAGCAAGGTGTAAAAAGATTGTAGAGGCAGGGGCCAGAGTACAGACATTTTAAACAGTTGCTTCCTAGAAGCAATAAGGGGCCAGGGAAGCTTCTTGAGCAGAGAAGTAGTCAGAATTCTGCTTTAGGAATATTTCTTAGGGCAGATGTATGAGAACTTAGGAAGAATCATCAAATTTCAACTATTTAAGTCCTTGATAAATCCACAGAATAATTTGGATTATAAGAGAACTGACTTAGAATTGTACATTGAAGGAATCCCCATCAATTGGGGAATGGTTGAACAAGTTGTGATATATGAAAATCATGGAATACTATTGTGCTATAAGAAATGATGAGCCAGTGGATTTCAGAAAAAAACCTGAAAAGACTTACATGAACTGATTCTGAATTAAATGAACAGAACCAGGAGAACATTGCTCACAATAACAGCAACATTGTAAGGATTATTAACTGTGAAACACTTAGCTCTTCTCAGCAATACAATGATCCAACACAATCCCAAAAGACTCATGATGGAAAATGCTATCCACATTCAGAGAAAGAACTAAGGAATCTGAATGCATATCAAAGCATATTGTTCAAATTTTGGTTCTGTTTCTGTTTCTTTTTTCACAACATGACTAATATGGAAATGTCTTACATGATTGTATGTGTATAATCTGTATCAGATGGCTGGCCATCTTGGGGTGGGGAAAAGGGAAGAAAGGAAAAAAATTTGCAATACAAAATCTTATAAAAAGTAAATGTTGAGGGGCAGCTAGATGGCACAGTGGATAGAGCACCGGCCCTGGATTCGGGAGTACCTGAGTTCAAATCCGACCTCAGACACTTAATGTTTACTAGCTGTGTGACCCTGGGCAAGTCACTTAACCCCGGTTGCCCAGGAAAAAAAGAAAAACAGTAGATGTTGAAAACTATCTTTACAGTTCATTGGAAAAAATAAAACACTATTTAAAATAGAAAGAAAGAAAAAATAAAGAACTGGCTTAATGAGAACATCATCCTCTGGTGTGAACCAGATGCTAAACTCTGATGTATAATTTTTCATTTAACTTGATCTATATTGGATCAGAGTCCCAGCTCTTTACCAGTTTTGCCACTGACAGTCTTAGAGTGTTTCCTGGGGCCCTGAACATTGATGTGCACATTTTCACAGGCACAATGAGTCTGAGATATAATTTGGACCCTGCTCTTTCTGCCTCTTAGGCCAACTATCTAGCCAATACACTGTTTCTGAAGTATCTTTGTGAGTGCCCACTAGGAGCTCAGCCTTTTCTGGAACACTCTTTGGAAAAGAGAGTAGCATAAACATGGTCTTTGTCTCCAGAGTGGTCTGTACTCTAGCATATATTTGTGTGTATGTATGTATGTTTGTATGTATATATGTATGTATGTATATATATACACACGCAAATATATATGTGCTTATATATGTATATGTGTGTATGTGTATATATGTATATATATGTAGAGAGAGAGAGGAGAGGAGAGGAGAGGAGAGGAGAGGAGAGGAGAGGAGAGGAGAGGAGAGGAGAGGAGAGGAGAGGAGAGGAGAGGAGAGGAGAGGAGAGGAGAGGAGAGGAGAGGAGAGGAGAGGAGAGGAGAGGAGAGGAGAGGAGAGGAGAGGAGAGGAGAGGAGAGGAGAGGAGAGGAGAGGAGAGGAGAGGAGAGGAGAGGAGAGGAGAGGAGAGGAGAGGAGAGGAGAGGAGAGGAGAGGAGAGGAGAGGAGAGGAGAGGAGAGGAGAGGAGAGGAGAGGAGAGAGAGGAGAGAGAGGAAGAGAGAGGAGAGAGAGAGAGAAGAGAGAGAAGAGAAGAGAAGAGAAGAGAAGAGAAGAGAAGAGAAGAGAAGAGAAGAGAAGAGAAGAGAAGAGAAGAGAAGAGAAGAGAAGAGAAGAGAAGAGAAGAGAAGAGAAGAGAAGAGAAAATGATGGCTGGGAATAATGTGACTTTGGGTGACGGGATGGGAAGCAGGTCTCTGATTTCAGTGGTACAGGGCACTTCCTAGGTATAGAAAGTCCAGACAGCAATCTAAGTTGGGACCTTCTTTACAACTTATCTTAGCAGCCTAGAGCACTGAGGGTTTAGAGGCTTCCCTAGGGTCACACAACCAGTTTTCATCACAGGTGAGAGTTGACTTCCAGGCTTCAGGGCTGGCTCTCTGTCAGCTTTGCCTGTTACTTTTAATTTGGCCGTAAAGCCTTAAATTGTTTGTCAAGGGCTTTAGACATCAGTGGTGAATGAAGTAATTGGGGAAGGATTTATGAAGACGAGAAGACAAGAGATAAGGAGACAAAGAAAGGAAGGAAACAAGTATTTATTGTGTACCACGCACTGTACTATGGGCTATACAGATATTTTATTTGATCCTCACAACAACCCTGGGAGTAGGTGCTAATATGATTTCTATTGTAGAGTTGAGGAAACTAAGAAAGTCACAGGTTAAGTGACTTGCCCAGGGTCACACAGGTTTCTGAGCCAGATTTTAACTCAGGTCTTTCGGACTCCAGAGCCAGGGTTCCATCCACTGTGCCCCCTCCAAGTAAAAACACAGAGGTATGGATAAACACTGTGGTGTTTTCTCTCGGTGATCCTATCTGACCAAGATATGCCAAGATTGCGCCGATGGCAACTTTTGAGCATCTACACACTACTGAAACAAAGATGGCTATGCTGGCTTGGTCATGTGTACTGAATGCAAGGCAGGCGCATTCCTAAAGACCTACTCTATGGTGAGTTAGCCTCAGGCCAAAGACCTGCTGGATGCCCTCAGCTTCCCTACAGAGATGTATGCAAGCAAGACTTGAGGGCTCTGGGAATAGACACTGGCAGCTGGGAGGAGATGGCCAAGGGCCGCACCCAATGGAGTTCAGTACTCAGGAGCAGCTTGCATGCAGCTGAGATGGGCCTTCAAGCTCGGGAGGAAGAAAAACGAATGAGACACAGGAACTGATGGGCAACACAGAGCGCAGTTTTCCGATGTCCTCATTGCGGCAGGAGCTGCAGCTCCCGTATCAGACTGCACAGCCACACTGTGGCCTGTGGCTCTTCAAGGCGCGATCCATGGTCAATCTGCGACTGGTGGAAACCTACTGTTTTCTCTTGTTCCTGTCCTTTGTCCTGCGACAGGGCACTAGACCCAGACCTTACCTTCCAACCTCTTTCCAGGGGACAAATCAAGGAAGAAACTCATGACTCTGTGGAATTTCACGTACTTGCAACCATCTCACTGCACCAACAGTGAATCTTCCTTTCCACCTGAAAGAAATACTGGGATGATGGGTTCAAAAACCCATGAACAGTCTGGACCTTTAAGCCCAGGACAAACAAGACCCAATAAGAGTAACTTGGTTCAGACAAAAAGTGGCAGAGCCAGACAAAGCCTGGGGCTTAGGTAGATCCTCCTCTAGGTTAAATCCTGTGCTAAACTCAGGTTGCAATCTAGGGGCAATTTAGAAAGTAAAGCTCCAAGTGGGAAGCCCAGGGGCTCAATATTGAGTCCACTTTATTGTTGGCTCTGCTGGGATTTCCCTTATTTTCTTTACCCTGCTGCCCATACAAGACTTGACTGTCCCTGTTTGATTAATTCCCACAGCATTGAATCCTTGATCATGACAGGCATGGTTCACAACATATCCATTTTTATTTTTTCCTCCCAAGTTGGTTGGTCACTCAGGTTTAGAAATCATTTCCTTTCTTCCTAAATCAAACAGAATAATGCTCCCATGTGACACTTTTAGAAGAAAGATGCCCATGAAAGCAAAACAAGTGATGATCATGGATTTAAAAATTTATCTTTCCAGAAATTCCTAATGTATGCCCTAGGGTCAACACTGATTTAACTCAGTCTTTTGAAGCAGTGATGTCAAACTCCAATAGAAGAGCACTAGGGCTGGAGTCAAGAAGACTCTTCTGAAGGTCAAATCCAAACTCAGACACTTACTAGCTATGTGACCTTGGGCAAGTCACTTAATCTCGTTTGCCTCAGTCTCCTCATCTATAAAATGAGCTGAAGAAAGAAATGGCAAATAGTGGCATTCCACTATTTCTGCCAAGGAAATCCCAAATGGGGTCATAGAGAGTCCGATATGACTGAAGACACTGAATAACGACAATGACAAATCTCTATATAAGGATCCCTGTGAGTGCCATATTGGCTTAGCTTTGAAATGTAACTTTATCCATGTTTTAGTGTATTGTATTTATTTCATTAAATATTTCCAAAGTACATTCACACCCAGGTATGGGTCAGGAGCATTGTAGACTCCCTGAACATCTTGGGCAGTGTGTGAGTGTTACTTTTGTTTTAAAATGCCTTCATACATAACCCTAATAATAATTGTTATTCTGGTTCAGTCCTTTCAATCATGTCTGACTCTTTGTGACCCCATGTGGGGTTTTCTGGGCAAAAGTACTGGGGTAATTTTCCATTTCTTCCTCCAGCTCATTTTACAGATGAGGAAACTGAGGCCAATAGGATTAAGTGCCTTACCCAGGGTCACACAACTAGTAAGTCTCAAACTCCAGATTTGAATTCAGGTGTTCCTGATGCCACATTCAGTATTCTATCTCCCTCCCGAAAAAGAGTTAATGTTTTAAATGATGGTCCAGAAAGAACAAATTCCAAAGCAATAGATTTATTATTTTTTGTTTGTTTGTTTGTTTTTGGCGGGGCAATGGGGATTAAGTGACTTGCCCAGGGTCACACAGCTAGTAAGTGTCAAGTGTCTGAGGTCAGATTTGAACTCAGGAACTCCTGAATCCAGGGCCGGTGCTTTATCCACTGCGCCACCTAGCTGCCCCTTTTCAAAGCAATAGATTAAGAAAACATAGGTTCAAATTCTGGCCTTCTTCCTCATTAGCAGTGTGACTATGGGCAAATCACTTAAACTCTCTGGACCTAGCCTTCCTCACTGCAAAATCATATTGTTGAACTAGGTACTTTTCAGGGTCACTTGTTCCTGGGATCCCATTGGCAATGATTTTAAGCTAGTATTCTCAAGCTTGTTTGATGTTCTTCCACCTAAATCCCAGTCCTAATAATGATTGTCTATCTTTTGTCTTTCTCTTCCCCCATTTGTGAGCATATATTCCTTACTTTGATTCTCTACTGCTTGTCCCCTACCCCAGATTTCTTGGAGACTGATTCCTGTACTGAAACTCATCCCTGTGGCTCATTATTCTATTGAGGCAACCAGAGCTGTAACTAAGGTAAGGCAATCAGAGCTTTGGTCCAGGGAAATGAAACTCAGAGTGCTTTGCATGTATACTCCTTCAACAGTTCAGAAAAGATAAGAATTGGCCATCTAGGTGGCACAGCGGATAGAGCACTGGCCCTGGATTCAGGAGGACCTGAGTTCAAATCCTGCCTCAGACACTTAACACTTACTAGCTATGTGACCCTGGGCAAGCCATTTAACCCCAATCGCCTCACAAAAAAGAAAAAAAAGAAAAGAAAAAGAAAAAAAAAGAAACGATAAGAATTTGGAGCCAGGAAGATCAGGATTTGAAAGCAGCAAAGGACACTTTACCTGTGTGAACCTGAATTAAGACCTCTGAGAATTCAGTTCCACAAGCTGAGAAATAGGGATAATAATTGTATGGACTTAAGAGAATTTGTATAAGGTTCAAATAAGATAATAGATCCAAGTAAATTTTCTAGCTGTAAAGTACCATATAAATATGCAATATCATGCTTGGATTATTAATAGTATCAATAACATCAATGACAACAACAACAGTATAGTTAAATGTAATCTCCTTGAAGGCAGATGGTTTGGTTTTGTTTTGCTTTTCAGTTGTTAACGTACTACATGACACATAGTAAGCCTTAAATGCAAATGCTTATTGTTTGGTTATTTGTCTAAGTTGCATCTTCCTATTGGATTATAAACTTCATTAGGGCAAGGGACCCTGTCTTAGCTAAATTTTGTATCCACCCCACTGCCCAATAGTGTTTTTTTAAATGTGTAAACAGTAGGTATTTAATACGTTTGTTAAATTTGAACTGAGTGCTATATCTCATTTTACTCACTATATGTGTTCCTGAGAAACTGTAGATAAATCAAATCATATTTTATGGTTCCTGGGGGTGCTCGTCATCTGGAAATCCTTCAGTGTATTCTTTAGTAAAGTAAACAATGCTTCCATGAAGCAAAACACCACTCTTAATCTTAGTTGTAAATCTGAGTGCTGACAGAATCAAGTTAATTAAAATTCTGTTGATGTCTTTTGTTTATATATCACATTCAATTCCAGATATGCTCCTTTCCTAACCACAAAGTCTTCCCTAGTAACCAATGACAAAAAAAGCTCAGAAATAAAAAAGCAACTCTGACACATCAAACATATTTAAAGAGCCCTCCAATGCAAGGAGAAAAGTGCTTTCTTCTCTCTTCTTCAGAACCAAACTTGATCATCAGAATGACAAATTTTTTAGTATTATTATTTACATTTACATTGCTGAGGTTATTTTATGCATTTCCCTACTTTTTCCAGCTGAACTTTTGCAAGGGTTTTTAAATACCTTCTAGGGCAGGTAGGTGGTACAGTGGATAGAGCACTGGCCCTGGATTCAGGAGGACCCAAGTTCACATCTGGCTTCAGACACTTGACACTTACTAGCTGTGTAACCCTGGGCAAAAATCACAGCCCCAATTGCCTCACCAAAAAAAAAAAAAAAGAATAAATGCCTTCCTACAATCCAATGAATTCCTCACACATCATTCCTTGTAGCACAATTAGGTCCTATTAGCTTCTTGTAACTTAGTTTGTTCATCCATTCTCCCATGCAATTGTTAACTATTGTTTCTAGTTATTTGCTACTATAAAAAGTATAGCTATGCATATTTTGCTATTGGTAGAACTTTTTGTCTTCCTCTGTTCTGACTGTTGTATATGTTTGGTTAAGGGATCTCTGAAACAAAGATGTGAACACTAATCACCCACTACTTTTTTTTTCTTCATCAAGAGACTACGCAAGCACCCCCTCTCTTCCTGTAGATCTGTCTCTATTATTTCTTCACCAATTAGCTGAGAGGGAGGTAGCTCAGTTGTTCTAATTTGCATTCCCTTTTGTCTTAGTAATTTGGAGAAGTTTTTCATATAGTTGCTAATAGTTTGGTTTGGTTTTTGGTTTTTGGTTTTGGTTTTGTTTTGGTTTTGGTTTTGTTTTTTGGTGAGGCAATTGGGGTTAAGTGACTTGCCCAGGGTCACACAGCTAGTAAGTGTCAAGGGTCTGACACTGGATTTGAACTCATGTCCTCCTGAATCCAGGGCCAGTGCTCTAACCACTGCACCACCTAGCTGCCCTGCTAATAGCTTTTAATTCTTCTTTTGAAAACTGTTTAGTAATTGCCCTTGACTACATATCTCTTGGGCAATGGCTCTTGATTTCGTATGTTTCCATCAAATCTCTATAGATCCTGAAGGCAATATCTTTATCAGACATAGCTGATGCAGAGATTTGTTTTCCTAAACAACAATTTCCCTTCTTAACCTAATTGTGTTCATTTAGTTCCTGTAGAAGCTTGTCGATTCTATGTAATTGAAACTGTTGATTTTGTCATGTTGTGATTTCCTCCATTCATGGCTTGGTTCCAGATTTTCACCTAGTCATAGCTGTAAAAGATTCATTGTTTTCTCTGATTGTTTAATGAAATGACACATTGTATTTAAGTCCCATGTTTCTTTGGAACTTGTTGTGGTACGTGATGTAAGATGTTGAGCTGACCTACTTTTTGACAATCTGCTTTGCAGTTTCCCCAGCAATCTTTATTAAACATGGAATCTGTCCCCAACACTAGGTTATTGAAATCCATTTTCTTGAAGTTACACATGGTTGCCAAAAAGAGGCAGATTATCTCTTTTTGTTATAAAATCTTGAGCTCCAAGTAACTTTAATGATTCTCTAACGTTTTTGTAAAATCATGGATCTATGGACATTCCAATTTAAAAATAAAATTGTTTAAATGTGATATTTTTCATGAATGGATTATTCACTTTAACATGGGACATTGGAAATCATGTCAGCTCACCTGTTCATTTGACAAATGAGAAAAACCAAGGCACAAGCCTTTCCAAAGAGTTAGAGACAGAAAGTCAAATAATAAAAGTATGCTCTTATGTTTTGTCCTTTTCTCCAACTGGGAAGGCATGAATAATATCCCTGTAGACATATTCTAGAATCAGTATCCTTGATAGGCTGATCTCAAATGGCTCTTCTAGACTAAGTGGGATCTTAATGGAATAGGCATCTGTACCCCTGTAAACCTGATAATTGTGTCCACTTCACAGAGCTCAAGGGAAGTTCAGATTTATATGAATGTGATTTGAATTGCAAAATCACAGCAATGGTATATACCTACTCCATATGATAAAAATACCTTGATAAGAAAAAAAAAGCAGCACAAATTCAGTAATCAAAAGCTGCAGTAAGATTCTCTCACTCAGATATAAAATAGGATGGAGGATTAGTTGTAAATATTCAAAATAAGAATTCATGTATCCACAGCAATTTATGGTTTACAAACCATTTTACTTACATACATACACACACACACACACACACACACACTCCCTTGAATCAGGTGGTACAAAAATAATTAGCATCACCAAACAGGTGAGAAAACTGAGACAGAGTCCTATAATTAACTGTTTGTGTTCTCTTAGGTCGTAAATGTGTGAGTCAAGACTCCTCCAGAGCCAAAAAATGGTCCAGTGGCAAAACATACATCAAGAAGACTTCAGGTGGCCCCAGATTTTTAAGGCAATTGAGCTTAAGTGACTTGTCCAGGGTCACACAGCTAGTAAATGTCTGAGGTGAGATTTGAACTCAGATCCTCCCAACTTCAGGGCCAATGCTCTATCCACTGCACCACCTAGCTGCCCCAAGGAAGTGTTACAGTGGAAATAATAATGAATTTAGAGTCAGGTGACCTAGAACAGAAATGTGGCTCAGCTACTTCTTACTTATGTGACCTTGGTTAAGAAATTCTATTCATCCACAAAATTAGACCTTTACACTATGATCTCTAAAATACCTTCCAGTTTAATAATACTAGGGTTGTATGGCAGCTATGTGGTGCAAGGAATAGAGCACTGAGCTTGGAATCTGGAAGACAGGTCTTCCACAGTTCAAATCCCTTCCTGGACATTTATTAGCTGTGTGACACTGGGCAAATCACTTAACCCTCTTTACCTCAGTTTCCTTGACTATAAAATGAGCTAGAGAAGGAAAGGGCAAACCACTCCAGTATCTCTGCCAAGAAAACCCCAAATGGAGTCACATAGAGTCCAACATGACTGATACACATGATCAGAAGAAAGAATTATATTTAAACCATTCTGTAAATGTAAGAGCTCTCATAGGAACACAGTGTGGCAATCAATATAGAGAAGTCCATACTGGTCTCTGCCAGTATGGAAGAAGCACCTACTTATTTCACTTACCAGAAATCAGCCTCATGGCAGAGACTTCATGAATCACATTTTCATGATTTCCAATGGATTTCTGAAGTGTCTTAATCACATAAGTGACCAAGGATTCTCAAGCTTTCAACTCTCTACAGTAGATTATAGTAAAGGAACAGTGAGAAAACAAGGCAAGGCACTATGGCCCTAGGAATAAAGAGGAAGGAAAGTCGAATTGCAGAAGAGGTCAGCAAAAAGGGGAAGAAATAGTTGGGGGGTTGTTAATCTTTCATAAAGACACCTGGGAAGAGAATCAGGTCCTGTGGTTTGTTGTGGGGGGTTTTCTGATTGCAGATTGCTCACATCTGGTCAAGTTAGGAGAGAAGTCCCAGAGGCTATTCTAAGAGAGAGAGAAAAATAATCAGACTTCTAGGGGCCAGGAACTAAAACAGTTTGGAGCCAATACAGTTAGGTAGGATAATTAACTGCCAAAGATCTAGCTGTCTAGAGGAACCATAAGGAATATAAGATTTGAAATTCAGGATGTCTGGAAGTGATTTGGGGTGGGGCTTCTGTTGCAGGGGGCATGTAGGTATTTGTAATTCTTTTGTCTAACAAGCCTCACTATCTCTCTACTTTAAGAGCTCTCCAAAACTTCCATCTTATACTGCCAGGCATCACTCTAAGAACAACTCTGAAGGGGCAGCTAGGTAGCACAGTGGATAGAGCACCAGCTCTAAAGTCAGAAGGACCTGAAGTCAAATCTGGCCTCAGACACTTTACTAGCTTTGTTACCCTGGGAAAGTCACTTAATCCTCATTGTCCTGCAACCAAAAAAAAAATCAATTCAGATTTAGAAGTGTTTCCTGGGCAAGTCACTTAACCCCAATTGCCTCACCAAAAAAAAAAAAACACACACACAACAACTCTTCTTATATATTTTCAGAAGTACAGGGGACCTTAGAGATAATCTGATTAGTTCTTGCCCCTATTTTAAAAAATAGGGGAACCAAGATGCACAGTGGTTAAATGAGTTGGTGTCACTCATTCATTTGTCTGTGCTATAAGAAATGATGAGCTTGGAGACCTTAGAAAAACATGGATAGACTTGCACAGAATAATGAAGAACAAAATGAGTAGGAACAAGAGAAAGGTGTATACAGTAAAACACCATTATTATTGTTGTTTTTGCTGTAATTATTATTATTAGTGAGGCAATTGGGGTTATGTGACTTGCCCAGGGTCACACAACTAGTAAGTGTCAGAGGTTGGATTTGAACTCAAGTCCTCCTGACTCCAGGACCAGTGCTCTATCCATTGAGCTAACTAGCTGCCCAAAACCACTATTATTTTAAGAACAATTTTGGGCAACTAAGTCATTTTAGCTATTATAAAAACACAAATTAACCACAAATAACCTATGGTATAAGACTCTATCTGCATCCAGAGAAAGAGCTGATAAATAGAAATATGTATAGAATGACTTTACATACACACATACATATTTGTGTCTAATGGTAGCCATCTCTAGGGTGGGGGAGGGAAGAAAAAAGGGGGAAAAGGAAAGCTATGTGATAACTATTATATATTTATATATTTAGAAGAAATAGCAAGTTGTACATAACAGATTTGCAGTTTTATGTGCAATTATCTGGTTTTTCCCTATTCTACTGTTATAGAAAGGCTTGTTTTATTTCTTAAGTTCTGAATAAAACAAACTTAAAAAATTTAAAACCATCCAACAAATATTTATTAACCAGACATTGTATGCAGTCCTATTCTAGGGTACTGGGTGACAGGGTTGGAGTAGGGGTCACAGTCTATTTGGGGGATGACATAAAAACATAGGCAAGGACAATACACATTATACCATAAGTAATGTGCAAAATTCTATGCAAGGTCCAAAGTAGAAAATTCAGGAAGGATGAAGGAGGACTTCTTGTAGGAGTGCTTTAAAGGATGAGTAAAAATCCAGCAGATTTTTTACCTATTGGGGAGGAAGGGCATTTTAGATATTGGGAAGATCGCAATACCAATGCCTGGCACTTTCATGGCAGTTGAAGGCTTGAAAAGTAGTTCACAGATATTTTTGCATTTGATCTTCACAAATACATGAAGCAGGTGGCCACTGAAATTATTACCAGTCCTATTTTAGAGATGAGGAAACTCACACATTAAGGTTAAGTGCCTTGACCACAGTCCAACAGTTGGATCCCATGGCTTGATACTAAGGAACAAATTTCAAAATAAGGAACAACAGCTATACCCAGATAACAGGGCACCAAAGACTGATGGCACAAAAGAAGCACTAAAGTCAAACTTCCTGATTTCCTTTGGGGATTACACTGGAGAATAGGAAAAAAAAGGCATAAGGACCTAGAGTCCTTGATAAGAGCCCAACTGGATAAGACTTGGAATCTGATTAACACTGAAGTCTACAAACCTCATCTGCATTATAAGCATCTCTATTCCAAATATCTAAAGTGAGTTCAACAGGAAAATAGCATGGAAAATGCTTACAGCTGAAGATGGCAGCAGGGAGAGAAAGTTCAATAAAATGCAAATAGATTTAAACTTTCTTTACAAATGGTTCAATGTGTAAGAAAATAGCTTTGATGAAGAAACAGATCAGGGGACCAAGGAAAGACCAACCAGAAATGAGAAATGAATGGAGCTAACTGGAAACAAGAATCACTGAAGGGGTCGCAGGAGGAACGCAGGGCCTATCTCCACAAATGATGAACCCTTAGAGAGAAGGAATAAAACTCAAGACCACGATCATCACCTTAAACCTAAAAATGGTGAAGACTAGGATCAAAGTCTTAGAACCCCATGATGTTAGACTAGTTCCCTGGGGAAGATCTTAGGGATCTTTATTGCTTCCTGGTTTTACTGATCCTGTTTTAACTCAGTTAATCCATTACGGAATTAATGAATCAATTAAATCCCTACTCAGTGTTAGGTGCTATATTAAGTTTTGGGTGCACAATGACAAAGTTTCTTAAGGGCAGCTAGATGGCACAGTGCTAAGAGTCCTGGGCCTCTTGTGTGAAAGACCTGAGTTTGAATCTGGCCTCAGACATCCACTAGCTATGTGACCCTGGGCAAAATCACTTAATCCTGCTTACCTCAGTTTCCTCATTTGTAAAATGAACTGGAGAAGGAAACAACAAACCACTCCAGTATCTTCATCAAGAAAACCCCAAATGGGGTCATGATGAGTTAGATATGACTGAAAATGACTAAACAACAACAATACAATGACAAAAGCAAATTAATCCCAGCCCTTAAGAATTTACATTCTAATCAGAAAGGTAAACCTCCACTGTGTGATAACTCCACAGAAAGCTTGGGAAGGAGTGGATCAGGTAATAAGGAAGAAGGCAAGACATCAGCAAAAGCTATATTGGTTTATTTTTATTAGCCCACCTGTTTCCACTCCAATCCACAGGTATGCCCAGAGCTGTCTCCCAGGGCCCTGGAATATCATCCCTCAGACCCTAGGCCTTCGCACCTATAGTCATAAAACAATGGTCAGATCAGGAAGTATATATATATATACACATAATATATATATATATATATATATACACACACACACACACACACTATGCTATTGGACAAATGAATGAGGAGGGAGAGAACTGTGTGGCATGGGTAGTGACAAACAAAAATAATATTTTGTCTGCATCCATGATCTCAACAATGTGGGTACCCAGTTAGTCCACAAAAGTCTAATAAACGTCCTCTATATGCTAGGAAGGGAGACTACAAAGACAAAAGGGAAAAAAACGTTCTTGTCTTTAAGGAGCTTATATTTTATCAGGGAAGACAGGATGTTTGTATGCATAAAATATATATCAGTACAAGACAATTTTGAGGAAAAATACCAGCAAATAGAAAGATCAGGAAAGACCACATGTAGAAAGTCATACTGGAGCTAAGCCTTGATGAAAAGGTAAGAATTCTGAGAAGCAGAAGTAAGGAAGAAGGGCATTCCAGGCATCATAGCCAATGTAAAGGTATGGAGGTGGGAAATATGTGTCCTGAACAATGGAAAAACAAGAGAGCTACCTTCATTAAACTGTCAAATGTGTGAGGAGAGGTAAGATAAGGCAGATCAGAGCCAGCATGTGAAGGGCTTTAAACTCTCAGTAGAGTCTACAGAGATTATAATGTTCCATTATTCACAGTCATAAAGTATCAGTAGGAAAATACTGATATTTTAAGGGGAGCAGCTCTAGAACAGAGAAAATACTTCACAATTTCCCAAATACAATCCAGTCCACTTTCCTCTTGCTAGTCAATTTGGCCCCACCACCATCAGTAGTGCCTAAGTGATATATATAAAAGCTATGATGGTGCTTCATAGTAAAAGATCATGGCCCCTCTAGAGTCAGGGGAACTCTTCTATTTAACCCCATGTGACCTTGGGCAAAGCATTTAACTTCTCTCTCCCCCAGCATGCCTTTATCTGTAAAATCAAGTTCAGACTCAGTGAGCTCCACCTTTCCATCTCTGTATCTATGATCGTAAGTATTTCATGTCATAAGATGAGTAAAATGACATGCATTTTTATTTTGTCTGCTTTTTCTTTTGATGATGTCTGTACTGCTTCATCTTTTTCTAGAAGCTATGAATCTCACAGAAAAGATCAGACTTTGGGCCTTGATGTGATCAGGTCATTAGAGTGCTAGACTCAGGGTCAAGAAACCTAAGTTGGCATCCTGCCTCTGACACCAACTGAATGAAATTGGGGCAGTAACCCTGGGCCTCAGGCGCCTTATCTCTAAAATGACAGCTGGATTGGATTAACTCTAAGGTCTCTTCCACATCTAAATGCTGTGCAAGCTATTAACCACAAACAAGGCCATTGGGACATAGCACCTACATATTATGATTATTTTCTCAGGGTATTCTGATCCCCAATGAAAGCATGCTTGATGAGCATGTGCATCTATGTTTTATGTATTATGCAATTCCATAAATGGAGGGTATGTGAACAAAGTGTACCCTGCCTGGTCAGACCACAGCTGAAATATGAGATTAGGTTTGGAGTATCAAACTCTAGGAAAGACATTGATAAGATGGACTGTGTGTAGAGGAAGTCAACCAGAGGAGACTTGGAGGGGACTTGAAATTATGCCATATGAGGATCATTTGAGAGAACTGCTTATTTTTAGTGTAGAGAAGAGTATATGTGGGATAAATGGGAATCATGAATCAGATATTTTAGGGATGTGTGTGCATGCACACAAAACACATACATGCATACACACATATATGCATACATCGACATACATATGCACATATTAATATACATATGCACTGTGTACCTACGTGCACATATGCATACATGCACCTATGGATACAAACATGTATATTTCTACATGAAAACTTGCCTACTGGCAAAGAATTGGAAATTGAAGGGATGTCCATCATTGGAGAATGACCAAACAAGTTGTAGTAATGAAATAAAATGGAAAGCTATAAAAATGATGAGCAGTCTGTGTTCAGAAAAACCTGGAAAGACTTCCACGAATTAGAGCTGAGTGAAGTGAGGAGAAGCAGAACATTGTAGGCAGTAAGAACAAGATTGTGCAATGATCGACTGTGAATGGCTTAGCTTTCCTCTGCACTACGATGATCCAAGACAATTCCAAAGAATTCATGATGGAAAAATCTATCCACATCCAGAGAAAGAACTGATGGTGTCTGAATACAGATTGAAGCAGACTATTTTCACTTTCTTTATATTTTTCTCTTTTGGCCTGCTTTTTTCACAACATGATTAATATGGAAATGTTTTACATGATTGCACATATATAAATTATTTTAAATGCTTACCTCTTTAGGGAGTGGGAAAAAGGAGGGAAGGAAAAATTTGGAACTATATATATATATATATATTTAGTGAGGCAATTGGGGTTAAGTGACGTGCCCAAGGTCACACAGCTATTAAGTGTTAAGTGTCTGAGGCCGGATTTGAACTCAGGTACTCCTGACTCCAGGGCCGGTGCTCTATCCACTGTGCCACCTAGCTGCCCCCTCAAAATATTTTTAAAAACATGAATGTCAAAAAAATTGTCTTTATGTATAATTGGAAAAACTAAAATACTATTTTTTTAAATGAAAACTTTTCTGATTCTCTAAAATGAACTTATATTTTACCACTTGGTGTTATTTGAATTTACTCTTTATATTTATTCTACATATGCTTACATATATAAATACATTATATATACTATATATACATGCCTAATACATGCAAAATGTAATATATATGCATCTATTTCATACATAAGCAAAAAGAAATGGAACCCAAAAGGAAGACTGGTTTAGAGTACAAGCTCATTTGTAAAAAACAAACAAAAAAGGATAAAGGAAGGTGTTTAAAAATTATATAATATATTAATTCAGAAAACTGTGGATGGGTATGGGTAAAGGAGCCTGTAGAAAGTTGACTGTGACACTCACCTCATCCTCCTCAGAGCATTAAGAGATGAGAACAGAAGGATGACAAAGAAAAAAGACATGCAATCTGGAATCGACTTGGCCACATTTCTACAATGATTTATTCTAATCATTCTGAGATTGGTACTACTACATTTTGCCTCAGTACTTTAGCTCTTGACTTACAATTTAATTCAACAAACTTAATTAACCTTAATTAAACAAAATTAAATACCTACTATCTACAAGAAACTAGGTAAGGTACTGAGCATATCAAGATACTCAAGAAACAGTATCTCAAGGAGATTATATTCTACAGGAAGTACAATTCTGAACAGAGAAGTTAGGTAGCATAGAGGATAGAGGACCAGGCCTAAAGTCAAAAAGATTAATCTCCCTTAGTTCAAATCCTGCCTCAGACATTAGCTGTCTGACACTGTCACTTAACCCTGTTTTCCTTAGTTTCCTCATCTGTAAGATAAACTAGAGAAGAAAATGGCAAAGAACTCCAGAATCTTTGCCAGGAAAATCTCCAAAGGGGTCCCAGAGTCAGACACGACTGAAAAAGAACTGAACAAAAATAATTGTGTACAATCAGTATACAAATTGGGACAATTCAAATATTAATGAGGTAACATATATGAAGCTTCTGAGTAGTCTTCAAGCCTTTTCCCTCATTCATTCCTTAAACCAAAATTTGATTTCTCAACATCTTTTCATGGTCTTCCTTTCACAGCAAAGTTAACAAGATCAGCGTTTTTATTAATTGGTTACAAAACCCCTCAAATTCTTCATGGAAATTCTCTATTTCAACTTCTCCTAATGATATTGATGAATAAATTACAATGATCTTCATATCATTCTTTTCTTTTAACAATCATCTTAAGTACTTTGAAGTGAGATGCTTTAGTATCAGTAAGAAATGATATCCTTTTTGCTTTTGTGTTCATGACAAAAGCAGCTCTGCTAATTCCTATATTTCATATATCAAGAGAACCTGTGAGTCTTCCTTCTATCTAGACATAACTTCTTTATGTTTTCTAGTTTTATTTATACCAAGAATGTCAATATATATATATGATTTCATTTAACCCAATACCATATCAACTTATCCTGTGAGACAACAAGAAAAAGTAGAGAGAGTGGTTGAGAAGGAGCAAGAAGTCCAGGGTTCTAATCCTACCTCGAGACTTTTACTAACTATTGGATCATGAGAATGTCACAATTTCTTTTAACCTTTATTTATCCATAATTTTGGGGAAATGATAGCCATAGGAGTTATCTAAACAAGACTGTTGTGAGGCTCAAATGAGATTATGTCTATAAAGTGCTATGTAATTTTTAAGTACTATATAAATGATAGTAATTATTCAATGAGGAGGATTTTACCTTGAAAGAAACAGCAATTTAATTAATGTTTCTATATAGTAGAAAAACTAATTTTAATACTCTTGTCTACTTCATGATGTTTCAATGGCAACAGACTATTTATCTATTTATTTCATGCATAGTTGGATATCACAACAAACTTTCTGCAGACTCCTTTATCCTTCCCCTCCACTGCTTTTGCATGTTAACTAGGGTAATAAAATTTATAATCTGACATCTCCTTACATAATATTTTCAGATGAACTTGTATTTTAAACCATCGTTCCTTTAGTTTGGCAAGTCTGTTTTCAGAGAAACTGGAATTACAAATGTGAAGTACAACATGCTTAGAAAGACTCAATTGCCACATTGTATACAATTGTTTTTATTGTTATTATAGAGTTTAATGGGCTTGGGGTTAAGGGGAAATTATTAAAATAAAAGATAAAGGGGCAAAAAACCAAATCATATCTTTTCAAGGGTTCTATAACTATCATACAAAGAGACCTGAATGGGATTTTAGAGGAGTCCTAATCCAGTCCCTCATCTTTTTAAAGATGAGAAAACTGGGGCAGCTAGGTGGTGCAGTGGATAGAGCACCAGCCCTGGATTCAGGAGTTCCTGAGTTCAAATGCGGCCTCAGACACTTAACACTTACTAGCTGTATGACCGTGGGCAAGTCACTTAATCCCAATTGCCTTACTAAAAAAAAAAATGATGAGAAAACTGAAGTCAAGAATTTTTTAAATGTCTTACCCATAAGACTTACCTTATATAAGTCAAGACAACTAACGTTTTTGTATTATATGCCAGCCAGTAAGTGGCAAAGTTATGATTCAACCAAGAGTTGAACGCCACCATTTGTATTTTTCTTTGTTTTATGAGGTACCATGGCCAAAAAATTGGTAACCTAGTGGCCACTTTTCTGTGTTTGAACCTTTCATACATGACTAGGCCGTTCCTCACATAGTATGCCCAATGTGTCATCTAGAACACGTGTAAAACCTTTCTATCATTGGACTTATGAAAGTTCATGTGCCATTGTCATGGCCTTCATGAATCCAAGGTCACTCCTATACCATGAAGCAACACAGAAGGATGCCAGTGGAGGGGAGCAGTGATTAATGGCATAGTGAAATTATAATGCCTGAAAAAAGGGTTTCTCCTATTATTTAAGAAATCTCTAAATGAAATGTAATTCAAGCAAGTAAAATGCTACTACAGTGACATATCCTGCAGAAGTTGCCATGCCTTCCATGAAAGCATGCTATTATCTTCTTCTCTTTGGAACAGAGACAAAGTGGTTTGCTCTAAACACAATATGATATTCATAAATAAATTGTCCCCTCCAAAAGCTCCATTTGTTTCTTTTAAAAAAGAATAAATACATTGCAAATATTATGATTACTTACAAGTAGGTATAAGAGAAAATGAGGGCATAGCAGAGAAATACAAATCACTAATGGCTGGGATCCAACAGGCCATCTGGGCAATTCTTGTCTGCCTTTTAACTATGATCCAGGGGTGAAAGGGAAAGCCATAAAATTAAAAGGCAGAACTCTGAAAAGAGAATTAAAATAAAACCTAATTTTTACTCTGTAAAATTAACCTGAAGAACTCAATGTCATATGATATCATTTTAACAAATAGAATGCTTCTTGTGAAAGAAAACATGCTCGGGTGCCTGAATGTCTGTCTCTGGAAATACTAGCTGAGAAAATATTAAAAATAAAAGTCAATTGTCTGATCTGGGGCACTGCATTGGCCCCACCTGAGGACACAAATCTATTTTCCCCAATGGTGCAATACAACAAGAGCCTTATGAAGGTTTTATGCCTCCCTCATTTCACAATGAGGAAAATAGGCAGACCTATGTTTTCTTCCAACAGGGAAATCCCTATTCTCCTGTTAAAATGCAAAGGACCTGTCCTCTAGAAACAAAAATAATTTTAGTTGTTCCATTGGGACCATTTTTGATGAGATGGGGTAGACAATCCATACCCTCTTTTTATAGACCAATATTGCTTTCTCCCAATGTAGTCCAAGTGCTTGCTAACATTTAAAAAAAATAAAGCTTATTTGCATCATTTTCCCTGTCCTATCTTAATTTCTGAAACATAATAAAGTGTCAACATTTACCCCAGACAAACACAGATCTTTACCAGTCTTTTCTACTCTAAGGGTTTTGTGAATTTTCAACAACGCCTTGCTTTGTTTGGTCTTCTGGGTAAGCAAATCCTTGGAGGAAAAGGAAAATATCAGATGAGGGTTTTTTTCCCCCTTTTATTTCCTTTGTTTTTTTTTTCTGTTTTTTAGATGAGTTTTTGATGGAATTACTAAAAGGTTCAAGAAATCTAGGTTCCAGGCTCATTTTTATTATCTCTTGAAAATTATTTAATTGATCTTGTCTTTGGTTTCCCAATCTACAAAATAATGATAATTCTATTTGCCCTGTTCTAGAGAAATGCTGAAGGATTGAGAGGTGGGCCTTGAGGGTAGGGAGAGAGAAAGGAGAACTTTTCTTTTATTTATATATCTACCAAAGATGGTTGAAGAAATTCACTGTTCATTCACTCATTCATTCAGAGATTAGAATCTTTGTATCCTTAGAGTCATAGATTAGAATTGAAAGCCACTTTAAATGTCATCTAGTTCAATCACCTTTTAAAAATTATTATTATTGATTTTCACCTAAGAAGTGAAAGTGACTTGTCTAAAGTCAGACAACCAATTATTAGCACAACTGGTAACCAAACCGAAAGCAATTAACTAAAGGTATTCCAAGCTTCTAATTATTTTTGGTTAGTGTAAAAGTGAATTTTGTCATTTTGGGCACTATGGAGAACCCCTAGTATAGAAAAATCCCTTTACCAATATATGTAAGCCCCTCCTCCTAATTTATAAAGAAAGAAGTTATTTGAGACACTGATTAGTTAAATGACATTTCCCCTGGTTGAACTCTGGTCTTCTTAAGTCCATGGTCAGCCCTCTACTCCTCCAGGCTGCCTCTCATCCAAAGAGTATATAAATAAAAATGAATTTACAGTTTAAATGCTGACAATTTATATTAAGCTAGAAATCTGTTTATATGATATATAATAAGACAACTCATTGACATCATCAATGTGGTACAGTAATTAAAATGTGTAAAATATAGACTTTTACAATGGCAAAATTAAATTGATATTGGAAAACAGAAAAATGTTGCTAAAGTTTAAATGCACAGGAGTCATCCATTCCAAAATGGCACCACAACTTTTTTTTTCCATAGATACACAATGACTTTGAAGTAGAGATTATCTGAATATTTTCTTACCTAGAAGATGAGAAGAATGAGACAAAGCAACAGCAACATGCCCATGCTTTTGTTTCTCTATAAAGTGTTCCTATTTTTTTAATACTGAAATGTTGGTGGTGACCCTGTTGATTATTTATCTTTTATATTCCATGCTGTAATGCATCAGTTCTCAAAATGAGATCCAGGGAAAGAAAACCATTTTCTTAGTAGCACTAAGACATTTTCATTTTTGATATGGTAAATATGAAAAAGGATTTCATACAAACAAAAGCTCTTTGGATGGATCCTCAATAATTCTTGATCACATAAAGGAGTTCTGAGACCAATATGTTTGTGAACCACTGCCATAACATTATAAAACCTGAATTTTCATTATGAAGTAGTGTGGTATAGTGGATAGCGAGACAGTTTTAGAAGGCCTGGCCACAAGTTTGGCCTCTAACACATACTGACTGTGTGACCATGAGTGAGTCACTTAACTTGTCATAACACTGTACTATTCTCTGGAAGGTAGAAGTCACGAAGAAACAGCTGATCTACATAGATGGTTTGTGTTTCCACACTAAAACTTCCTAGAACTGAGGAAATCACAACCCTGAAGTGTTCCCTTCCCCCCAACATATCCTGATATCATTGAGTTAGAGCTTTAAAGGACCCTGAGGATTGAGTCAACACCATCATGTTACAGATGGGAATGTCTGAGGAGCAATGACTTGCTTGGGGCCACACCAGTAGTATGTGTCGGGGACAGAACTCTGAACCCAGATTGTACTATCCTTCTCTGGAAATGCATGGTGTAGACAGGAAACACCTGAAATGTTCCATGTCAATGGCAGATCAGCCATCTTAGCAAAGGGTACTGATGACTAACTAAATGTTTCAGCTGATATGGTCAGTTTAATTTAATGTCATTTGTCAAGTATTTCTTGAAACCACATTGAAAGGAGCTGTACCAAGGACCATGGGGCATACAATGATGAACAAGACAGGGCTCCGATCCAAGGGTACATTAACCCATCAACTTAGATCCAATGTTCCCATTTCCTGAAATAGAAAAAAATATTCCTCATGGCTCATTCATTTGTTCGTCACTATTCCAAGTTATTTGAACAGACTGATATGGAGTTTTAAGGATGGGTAAATGGGCTTCTCTTCTTTCTCAAGAGAGGTGGCAGCTTATTGAACATCTTTCCCAAACTTCTAGCATGTGCTTCCCACATATCCAAGATCAATTCAGACCTTTCAGCCAAGGCCATAGAGGCCCATTATTCTGGGCAATTTGCTGTCATTTCCACAGCTCTTTTCCTTCCTGTCTTCTATACGACGAAGAAAAAAGTGGTCATGAGTCTGCCTGGTCATTGGCTTGGTAATATATTGCTTGAGAACTGGATTAGCCCACGTTCTAGTATCAGAAATAGTAACCTATATGCCAACTGCTGAACTGAAAAGGCAGGCAGGGCCTGCCTTTGGTTCCCTCTGCCTGATCCACATAGGCAGTTTATGTTTCCACATCAAAAATTCCTTGAACTGAGGAAATTACAGGTCTCGACAACCCTATGCTGCTTCCCTCCCCCCAATATATCATGATCTCATACTTCCTGTGCCTCTCCTGTTCCATAAATTTTCTCCTCCCTTACCCCCTGGTGCTCTTATGCTTATGTTCTATACTTTCTAGATTTATCATATATCATATATCATATTATCATATATCATTCCCCTTCACATATTTTAAGATCTGTCTACTATCTCTTTTGCATATGTTCTGCAAACATCTATATAATCCATGTTGTCTCTCATAATAGCATGTCATCTCCTTAAGCGGAGGGGATATTTCTCTTTTATTCTGCAAACCAAACACCAAACAGAATGGTTGGTGTAAAGTAGGGTAGGTGTTTAAGAAAGGGTCAGTGATAGATTGATTCTTGCTTCCCAGATCCTTTTATTATGTCATCTATCCCCAAAGGCTGTCTTTTCTTTACCCAAAGTACCCTATAATACAAAATTATAGCAGCCTCCCCCAGTCAAAATTCCTTATCTTGCCTGTAATTCATCTTATAGGACAAGAAGATAACTTGGCTGATTGAAGTAATTACCAATGAAGGGAGACACTGATTTGCATTTTCAAACAAAAAAAGTTTCTGATAGTTAGATCAGGAAGGGTATAGAAAGATAATTTCAACAGGCCTTTCTGTTTTCACTCCCTCTCCAAAGGAAAGACAGACATTTGACATCCTGATATTAAGAGATCATCAATCCCTTTTTTAGCGTGTTGCCCACCTGGCTCATTGAATATGTTTTTATCTTACTAGAAATTATATAATTCTAGGTTTGTGGACTTAGGAGATCTTACAGCTAAGCTCCTTTGTTTTACAGGTAAAGGGCCAAGTCATTTAATGCCCTTAGGCTTGTTTCCTCATTTATAAAATGAGGAGTTTGGACTAGATGACTTGTGACTTTAAGCTCTAGATCTTAGAATGAGAACCAGAAGTCAAGTAACTTGTCTAAATCACAAAGGTGAGCAAGGGCCAGAACTAGGATTTGAACCTTCAATATGGTCTTTAAAAATATTTTTCGATGCTTACAGATCTAGGATTCCATTGGTTTAAATACCCTCTTATACCAATGCAGACCAAATGGTAGAGTGAATAAGGCACTGGACTTGGGGCCATGAAGCTCTGGGTTCAATTCCTGCCTCTGCCACTTATTGCTCTCTGTGCCACAGCTTCCTCTGCTGTTAAATGAAGAGGTTGGACTTGATGGTATCTGATGTGTCTTCCAGCTCTGAATCCATCATCCAATGATTCCTCTCCTAATTAAGAAGAGATCATGAGAGAATCATTGGAGGATGGGAGGGGAAGACCATCACTGGTGATGATCCCATTTGAAATTAGCTAGACTGGACTCTAGAAAATAGAGAGTCCATCACCAGGTTCATATTCAAAGTCTTTACAGCTTGGTAAGATCTGCTGGAGTTAGGGTAGGGTATATGGGCATAGCCATGGGTAAATGCAAGATTATCCCCACATCACAATGAAGCAATAGGAGAGAGGACTTTGTGCAAGGATAAACAGTAGTTACTTAAATGGTATAAACACAACCAAAATCAAAATCCAGGATCTAAAATGAACTTATCCAAAGTAACCACTCAGCCAGAGTAGCTTTTCCATTAAGCAATATATTATGAAAAGCTCCTAGGTCAGGGACATTGTAAATATTCATAAAGGCAGAGGATCCTATGAGTTGGAGCCATTCCCCTGTCACGTGGGAGCTGTATAAAATGCATACCTGATATGAGTGCCTCTGACAGGAGCACTGGGTGCTTAGGATAAACATCTGCTTGTTCTGATACCCTCCCTGTTCTGAGATTTTTCATACCCTGAATAAAACACTGACATTTACATCAAAACAAGAGCTTTAAGATAAACAATCTAGACATTAAATGATCCTAGAGAGGCAGCATAATAATTAATAATAATAATAATAACTAGTTTCTAGCACTTTAAAGTTTATAGATCACTTTGCAAATATGTCATTTGATGCTCACAACTTACAATATCCTCATTTAATAAATGAAGAAAATGAGAGAGATGGGGGTTAAATGATTTGCCTAGAGACACAAGATTGTTATCTGAGGTCAGATTTGAACTCAGGTCTTCCTGACTCCAGGTCCAGAGCAGCATCTCATGTGCCACCTGGCCTCCACATCAGGAAGATCTGAGCTCAGGTGCAGCCTCTGATCCACATTTATTATGTAACGTTGGGTAAGTCCCTTAACTTCTCACTGCCCTGGGCATCTCGCTAAGATTAAAATGTGCATAGCAGATGCCCATCTACTTTGATAGGAATAAATTCTTTATTAGAAGCCTCTTATATTGATGAAATTATGAGTCCAATGAAAAACAAAATATGAACCTGAGGTCCTGATTTGATGTGCATACAGGAGGAGAGATACATGGGAATCAGAGAGGGCACCTTACTTTGGGTAGAGCTGCTATTCAAAGAGAGTCTGCAAGGGCTGAATCACTGGAGTCATGTAGGAAACAGGGAAAAAATTCTGGTGTGGCTGAGCTTTCAAAAATAGAAAAACACATAAGCTTTGATATTCCAGAGATGAAATTGTTCAGTTTCATGCCCATTATTGGGCGAGGGCTTTGCATCCTTGGCTGCATGTATTCAAAATGGATTTCGTTCTTTTTTACCATTGTCTTAAGGGAAATACTCTAAGCTGGCTGTGATACACGTGTGTGCATACACACACCCATAAAAGCATGCACACATACACAATAATACTGAGGTTCTTTCTGTAGGTTTAAAGTACTGATGAGATTATAACATGCTGTTCTAATCTGCATGCCCCTTGATTTTCCCTCTGCCCCTCCCACATACATACATACATACATACTGAACCATGATTGAATTCTGGCACTCAGCAGACAAATGGTGAGCTATTTCTAGGGTCTGACCAGAGTTCACTGATGTTGAGGAGTTTGAGGAAGTAGGAAGCTGGGGTGTTCAAAAGTGCTAGGGTTACAATAGAAAAGAGAACATTGAGCCAGTTTCTGAGCTTACTGGAGAAGAGGGAGAAAAACTTAGAGGTCCATAAAAAAGATAGCATCAAGGGTCTGGACAAGATGGAATGAACATTAAAGCAAGAGAGGTTTTTGCTGGTGAACAGCTCCAGAAAGAATAACTGATTTTAAAGACGAAGTACAGGAAAATGATGGAAAGTTTATTAAAGAGCTATAAGCTGGGACAGCTGGTGGCACAGTGGATAAAGCAGCGACCCTGGATTCAAGAGGACCTGAGTTCAAATCCGACCTCAGACACTTGACACTTACTAGCTGTGTGACCCTGGGCAAGTCACTTAACCCTCATTGCCCCACAAAAAAAAAAAGCTATAGGCTATAGAGCATATGTACTGAGGAAGGGGCTAGGGCTTAATTTTGACGTGAGAAAAGTGAGAAATGAGCCTGTCCAACCTTTTCTACTGATGTGCTTAACTAATCCTAGACATCCTGAGTCTCTTAGTTGAGTAGTTCATGAGAGCCAGTCTTGCCAGTGGGGCAGGCTCCAGGGTAGGAGGCTTTTCATGGGGTCAGCTTGACCCTCATGGAGCTTTTCAGGGTGTCAGCTTGAAAACTAAGTAAGGAAAGAAATTAGCAAATGCTTGTGAGATTCCAAGTACTATGATCAATGGTAGGGACACAAAGAAAGCCCCCTCCTCAAAGAAATAATAGTCTAGCCCTCAAGGAATTCAAATTCTAATGGCAAAGTGCATAAAACATATAAATAGGGGTTTCCTGTTGCTCAGTCATTTTAGTTGTATACAATACCCCATCACCCCTTTGGAGTTTTCTTGGCAAAGATACTGGAGTGGTTTACCATTTCCTTCTCCAGCTCACTTTACAGATGAGGAAACTGCAACAAACACAGTTAAATGACTTAACCAGTGTTACTCAGCTAGTAAGTGTCTGAGGGCAGATTTGAATTAGGGAAGATGAGTCTTCCTGACTCTAGGCACAGGACTCTATCCACTGAGCATTCTAAATGCTCTTATAATTTAGATATGTCCAAAATAAAATCTCAGAGGGCAATATGGCAGGAGAGAGGAATTACTTTCCCACCAGCAGGTGGCACCTTAGACGAAGCCCCAGCAGCCTCATCCTAGTTCTTCTCGGCTCCCCTACCAACCCTTCTCCCCATCCTAACATGAAAACAAAAATGCATTGAATTTTCCAACTCTTTCCTCAAATGAGCTTCATTGACTCTTCTAGCATTTCTTTTACAACTGTCCTATTTTAACAATATAGCCTGGTCTTGATTTGTGCTAATAATGAATCCCACGAAGGAGTCCCATGTATTCCAATTGGCATTATTCAAAATTATAATTATGCCCATTATGGTCATTGGTTCAAACCCAATAGAAATGTGCAGTCTGAATTCAAATAATGAACTACTTCTCAGGAATCATTATTCGCCCTAATCAGGATTTAGCAGTAAATATGGAAGTTTAATCACTATATTTTAAGCAACAGTCTTCCAAACGAGTATTTGGAGAGAAAAGGCACAGAAGACTGGAGATGCAACCAGGACAATAGATTAAAAGGATAAATTCTCCTCATCGCCCTGCTGCCACTACTGCTGGACAGCTAATGTTTTATGTAAACAAAGAGCCCTTAAACCATCTGTTGCTGGAACACCTACATAACTGTGACAAGTTACAACAGCGTATTAGAAATTGATTTGCCTGTGTCCTTCAAGAGCCATATAAATATAAGGATGTGCCAGGCACATTAAATCAAGCTCTTAACCTTCAGGGGGCATTAGTTTCCATCCCTCTATATACCTCGTGAGCCACTGTAACAGTCACAATTTGGGTTAAGAGCCACTGGACCTATACATGATCAGGAACAAAAGAACATAAGGCCTGATGGATGGAGAGAGAGATTTTAAAATAGAGTGGGACTTTATTTAAAGGCTTTGGTGAGAGAGGAAGAGGGGAGTGGAAAGTTTCTTATGAGTAAAATATGTATTTTGTGTGTGCATGGGTGCTTGTGTGTGTGTGTGTGTGTGTGTGTGTGTGTGTGTGTATGTTTGTCTTACACTGGCTCGGTTTCAAACGTGACTTGACTTTCAAATAGACATAATAAGACTCTTCCATTAAGAAACTCTATGCTAACTAGAACTAGCACTGGACTGGGAGTCAGAAAGCCTCACTTCAAACACTGACTCTGTAACTATTTGTATGTTAAAGGACAAGGTGTCTTGCCTCTCTCTGTGACTCATTTTCCTCTTCTTTCAGATGAGACCAAACAAAATAATGTCTAAAGTCTTTCCTGGCTCTAAAGCTTTGATCTCAAGAATCAAAATTGTGAGGGGAAAAAAAGGAACAGGAAAGTGAACATTGTTTCCAAGGGCAGAAAAAAATAAGCCAACAAGAGGAAAGAGTTTCTAAAAGTTCTAAAATTGGAGGAGAAAAAGAAAACACCTTGGATAAAAATTTGCTTTGATCCCTAATCCAGTCTATAGATGCCAAGAAGATGGTCAATGCACTGACTTCCCACAAAAGTAAGGAGGGGAAGGGCAGTGTAGTATGGGTGTGATATAAGCCAACCTTGGGGGTAGAGAAAACTTGGGTCCAAGTCTTCCCTTTAATACATACCAGCTTCAAGACTAGGGTCAAGCCATTTAACCTTTAAGTGACTCTGGAAAGCAATTCTTTTTTTTTAATTAAAAAAATGGGGGCAACTAGGTGACACAGTGGATAGAGCACTGGCCCTGGAGTCAGGAGGACCTGAGTTCAAATCTGACTTCAGACACTTAACACTTACTAGCTGTGTGACTCTGGGCAAGTCACTTAACTGCAATTGCCTTGCCAAAAAAAAAAATGAAATCAATTCTTTATAGAAATAACTTATAAAAAAATTGATGACTGGTTTCACTGAAGGGATTTCCATACCAGGAATCCCATACACCCATAAAATCAAGTCTGAATATGAGAAATACCTGGAGGAGTTATTTCTGTTACTTGATTTTCAGGGGAAAAGACTGTCTCCATTCCATTTCCTTCATGCTGTTGTCGCTCAGTTATTTTAGTCTTATCTGATTTTTCATGACCCCATTTGGGGTTTACTTGACAGAGAAACTGTAGTGGTTTACCATTTCCTCCTCCAGTAATTTTTACAGATGAAGAAACTGAGGCAAACAGGGTTAAGTGACTTGCCCAGGGTCACACAGCTAGTTAGTGTCTGAGGTCAGATTTGAATTTAGGAAGATGAGTCTTCCTGAATCCAGGCCCAGTACTCTATCTACTCTCTAGCTGCCCATGGTATTAGGACCTTTAAAATGCCTTCTCCCAGGGGCAGCTAGGTGGCACAGTGGATAGAGTGCTAGCCCTGAATTCAAGAGGACCTGAGTTCAGGTCCAGCCTCAGACACTTGACACTAGCTGTGTGACCCTGGGTAAGTCACTTAACCCTCATTGCCCAGACAAAAAAGAAATAAAAAGCTTTCTCCTGACTCTCACCACCTAATTGAATCCTATGCTGCCTTCAAAGCTCAACTTAAGTCCCATCTCCTTCATTAACCCTTCCAGAATCATACCAGGTTACACCCCTCAGTCCTTTCTTGCCTTCAGAAGGTACCACTTGTCTGCATCCTACTTTGGAATACGTAATCCTATATGATAGAATCCTGGAATTGTGTTTTCTGCTTGTGGAGAACAAATAAATCAAAATTTGATATAAAGTGAAAAAACAAATTAGACGAACATAACATTCAATGTGTTGTTTCTGGAGGTAGTGGCTTTCCCTTCATTGTAAGTCCTTTTGAAAGAACTAAATGATAGCTTATTTATTTGCTTTCTTGTAGTCAACTTTTGCAATTATAGATTGGATTCCATGAGCCCTGACGTGTCTTCCACCACTGAGATTCTGTGATTAGATTAACATAAACTACCCTTGCTTTCTTGATAACTTTTACTAAAGGCAAAGACCAAATCATTCTCTTTACATATCTTCCACAGTTTCTACCTTAGTGATAGGCACTTAATAGATTCTCAAAACTAACTGGAAGATTATATACAGTAAGTAATGGTTGGCTAACAAGCACAGAACCTTAGTTGGAGGAAACCTCAGAAGTCATATATTCCAACCTATAACTGAAGCATGATTATCCATTGCAGTATGTCTAAAAAGGCATTACTGGATTGTAATAAAGGATTAGATTGACTCTGAGGTACCTCCCATCTCTAAATCTATGATTCTCTGATCTTTAAACACGGTCATTCAGTCTGAAGTTTTCTAATAACAGGAAATATTCATTACTAAAGTGTCACATTCTTCTTTTAGACAATTAGAATTGCTAGAAAGTGTGTTTTTTCTTAAATTGTGAAATCCTGCTTCTCAGTAACTTCTAGCCGTTGGTACCTCTAAACAGAATCTAAATTAGCCTACTGCCTCTTCTACATGGTAACACATCTGATACCTAAGAAAAGTTATCATAGGAATTCTTAGAATTTTCTAATCCTTCTAAATGCATCACAAGGCTAAATTGGCCATACTTCCTTAAGTTTTGGCTCATGATAGAATGAGCTCGAGGACCTTTAGCATCCCAGTTTGCCTTCTCAGGATATTTTCTCATATCATCAATATCCTTCCTAAATCACTAATACCAGAAATGACTTTTGTGGCAGGGTGCCTTTGTACCAAGATTTTCTGCTATACTTCCTTAATAAATATTTTTCTTAAAAGCTAATCACAAAGGGAACATACAGGGTGAAAGCTCATGAACAAAAAATCCTAGCAAAATATGAGATCTACCCCTAGAACAGAGAGGGCAGTCATTTGCCCTCTGGGACTCAGGCCACCTGTGTGAATAGAAACTGGGGAAGAAGCAGGGAGAGGTATCTGAATGGATAGATACAAAATAAAACCAGGGTGCTTAAATATAAGATAGCGAGAAAGCACTAATATTGGAAGGGGTCACAAAAGCCTTCATGTAGAAAGTGCTTCTTCAACTGATTTCTGAAAGATAAAAGAGATTATAAAAGTTGTTGGTGAGGAAGGAGTGCATTCTGAACATATGAGATAGCCAGTTCAAAGACACACTGATAGAAGATGGGAGACGGAGAACCATGTATGAGGAACATGATTTGGTTGCTTCTCGATGAAGGAATTCCCCACAGAGACTTTTTATTTATAGTAATAGCACCTTTATCAAAGAAGTTACCTTGCTCATCATTATCCCATCCAATGGTATACCGGGAAATGTTTAACAACTGGCATTAGTGGGAGGGTGTACCCACATCACACTTTTAAGTATCATCTGCCTTATTTATATTTTCTCCATAACTTTAAATCTAAGCCATTAACAAATCATAAATCAAGCCCTGATTTGTAGCTTGCCAATTTTTGAGTTGTAAATGCTCACACTGAATATTTAACAATAGACTGCCATTGCCCCACCAGAAGAGAAAGGTTAAAAGGTATTGGAAGTAATACCTCACTAGGGCATTCAACCCGAACTGGGTTTTTTACTTTCATTAACTAAGAATTTGGGGTTTAGCAAGTTTGTTGCCAGGAAGAAAGCTTAGACAGACAAAACCATGATTTTTCTGTTATAACAGCCTCTAAAGAAATGACCTTAATAACATTTATTAGCATCTCGATGTCTTAGACTCTTTACATATCCTGAAGTTGGCAATGGTTCTTTTTAGAGGGTTACAAAAATAAAGTTGCCATTCCCTCTCCCCCATCTTCCTTTTTTTCTACTTCAGAATGAGAAATAATAAAGAGAAATATCACAATTAAAGATTTGACATCATTTCTGCAAAGGGAGAGGCTGGATTAGTTTACTGCTAAAGTCTTTTCCAGATCTATAATTCCATGGTCATTGTCTCTAAAGCACTTGAAAAACCAAATCAATTACATAAGATTTACTGGAAATTTAAACCCTTAGCATATCCATTCTCTGATTTTGTCTGATGGTGTTTAAACAAGCAACATATCCTAGGAAGACATGGCTGCCTTCAGAGTTTGGATATACTGAACCCCTGTGCATCCTGTCTCCCTATAAAAAGATATGATACACCAGTAATCTATTTCTCTCCTAAAATTAGCAAAAATGCCTTATTTTTTCCAATTATAAGCTCACTCCTTGTCCCCTTTTTCTGTTATTACAATAGCATTACTACCATCCTACCTAAAACTTAAATCTCAAAATTTGATTGGTAATCCTTGAGGTATCCTCACAGTCACCATCCTGAAGCTTGTACCCTGAAGCTTGAATTTACCCTTCTGTCATTCCCTAGCATCACCAAATCTCTATCCTGGCTTTGGCATCTAGGTGATAACAATACTCAACTGCCTGGTTTGGGGCTTCCTTGCTGCTTGCTCCAGTCTTCTTCACCTTCCATATTTCACATTCCAAAAAAGGTCATTCTTCTTCCCAAAGCCCTTTACTAGTTTCCTATAAGTTGGAGGATTAAGTGTAAGCTCCTTCAATGGGTTTTAAGACCTTTCACCTCCTCAGATATTAGTTTTCTCATTTCTATCACGCCTCATTCGTTCTCTTAGCTCTGGGTGACCATTCTTTTACTCTAAAGCCAGGGTTTGGGGTGCCAATATGCTTTCTTTTTTATTTTGCTAGAATATATCCCTTTTCTCTTTAATCATCTGAAACAGTTCCTGCTTTCAGGAGGTCTGCCCTATTTGTCTTTTCTTCATCACAAATTACATTTGCTTATCTAAGATGTACTTTTGTACTTCAGTCTTGTCATAATTCATTACCTTATTTATCTCTGGGCTAAGAGCTCCTTGTCTGGATACACCCTCATTCTGTGTGCTCATGCTCAAATATTGGGCATTAACACTGAATTCTACACTCAACCACTATTCCCACCCATTTATTAAATAGAGTTGAGAAAAAGAAGCCCCTCAAAGCAAGTGTTAAGGAAAACGTAATTTAGGGCGGGTAGAAGGAAATACAATTAAATTTGAAGTCATGGGAATTGAGTTCAAACTATGTCTCTACTATCTATTTATATGATCCTGTTAAGCCATAACAACTCTGTGGTTCAATTTCATTATCTATAAAATAGGGGCCAGATTCTATGACCTCTAATGTTTCTTCCAGAAAGCTAGGTGCTGCAGTAGATAGAGTGCTGGGCCTGGAGTCAGGAAGACCTGAGTTCAAATTTGGCCTCAGATATTTACTAGCTGTGGGACTCTGGGCAAGTCACTTAACCCTGTTTGTCTGTTTCCTCATCTGTAAAATGGACTGGAGAAGGAATTGGCAAACCCCTCTAGTACATTTGTCAAAAACCTCCCAAATGGGATAATGAAAAGTGGGACACAACTAAAATACCTGAACAACAACAATAATGAAAAATGTTCCTCCCAGTCCCCCTCACCTATGATTACATGGCCCTATGATTGCATAGCCATCCTACCACAACTGCCCTTCAAAATGTAGAAGAGTAAGAATCATTCATTCAAACTTAAAAAAAGAATCTGGCCATGTTTTATCCTTCTGATTTAATGTATTACCTTGGGTGAGTCTCAGTTAATACAAACCACCATGTCTAGCACACAGAGACCCTATGAAGACAAAATTGTCTTCCAGTGAAACCATTTAAATGAGAAATATGTAAAGATAAATGTGACTTTCTGTGAAATACCATTTATCCAAGGTATGAAAATGATCACTAAAGATGGGGCAGGGGCAGCTAGGCTGGCACAGTGAATAGAGCACCAGCACTGGAGTCAGGAGTACCTGAGTTAATATCTGGCCTCAGACATTTGACACTTCCTACCTATGTGACCTTGGGCAAGTCACTTAACCCCAATCGCCTCAAAAAAAAAAAGATAGGGGCAGAGAGTAAGGACACAGAAATAATCTACCTTGGCAGCTTTGGTTAATTGACCATGGTACACCAGATGGAACACTGGATTTGGGGTCCAAAGACCTTGGTGGGAGCCCTATCTTTGAGAGGTATGTAACTAGTTATATAACCATGGACAAATCATTTCCCACATCTAAGGTCACTATATGTAAAACAGAGACAAAACAATGCAGAGTCCTTATGTTCAAGATGTTTACGATCTATCACTCCTTCTTTCTTGTTCCATGCTCTGCCCTCCCTTTCATGCTATCTTTTTCTCCCTTCCAAGGCCATCCTGGGTGTTGAATTGAACTGTGCCTGAATGAAAATGTTCAACTGTGGGATGGGGAAATGGGGAGAGAATCAAAGGGATTTCCTCTGATCTCACACTCCTAGGAATGTTCCATTAGCTCAATACCGCAATGAGTGTTGGACCTTGAGTCAGGAACATATGCTTCAAATCTGGCCTTAAATACTTACTGTGCACTGTGTGACCCTGGGCTAGGCACTTAGTCTTTACTTGTCTCAGTTTACTCATCTGTAGAATAGGGAAAATTGGTACATTTATCCCACAGGATTGGTAATAGGATCAAAGCAGGGGGTAATGGTCGTTAAGGGTTTTGCAAACTTTAAAGCACATGTATAATGTTGGATAGAAGTTGTAGTAGTCATTGTGTCACTGCCTACTCTATAGTTTTATTCTTCTCAAGAGCACAAGAAGTAGTCTACCTCTTTCCCCATCTACCAGAAATCCTGAGCTGGTAATTTGATGTTGGGGGAGGGGATGGAGGGCAATTGCCATCAATTCATTATCCAGGCTTTTAGGAATAGTTCTAGTTAGAAAATGACTAGGCAGGTATAATTAATAAGCAGTTATTACATACCTACTATGTGCCAGGAATTGATCTAGGTACTAGGAACCTAAAGACAAAAAAAAAAACCTTCTCAAAGGGAGTTTTAGTCTATTTAGGGAAAATATGTACATATATAAGTATATACAAATATATTCAAAGTAAATGTTTGAGGGGAAGCAGCAGAAGATGGGGGTAGGGGTCAGAAAAGTTCCCATATGGGTGGCATGTTGTTGTTGATAGTGGTCCTTTGTTCTCCAGGAGGACCAATGACATCATGAGGGTGATGTATTCACTTGTACAGGAATTGGATTTAAGTGAGGCAGAGCTACAGCTTCCCTTTCTCCTCTCATCGTTGAAATCCAGTGGCAAGACAAAAGTCGAGATGACTGACAATGGCCTGGGATGCAGAGGGTGACCATGGCCTTTCTAATTTGAGGTCTTGGGACAGCTAGGTGGCACAGTGGATAAAGCACTGGCCCTGGATTCAGGAGGACCTGAGTTCAAATCTGGTCTCAGACACTTGACATTTACTAGCTGTGTGGCCCTGTGCAAGCCACTTAACCTTCATTGCCCCACAAAAACAAATAATTAAATAAATGAATGAATGAGCAAATAAATAAATATATAAATAAATGAGTAGACAGATGGACAGAAAGATGGGCAGATGGACAGATGGATGGATGGATGGATGGATGGATGGATGGATGGATGGATGGATGGATGGATGGATGGACGGACGGATGATTGAATTGAGGTATTTCCCAGGTCTCAGTTTGAGGCAACACCTCAATGAGTAAGAAAGGAGACAAAGGATAATCTAATTTACCATCACAAAAACAACAATCTGAGATGTAGTATAATATCTGGCATTTGAAGGAAATGAAAGATTGTAAGAAGTTGTGAGGAAAGAAAGCAAAAGTTTTGTCTTAAACAGAAAATTTCACTTGTTCCCTTAATAATGAAAAAAAATTTAGGCTGATTTACAAAACAGTGAATATATCATTTCATTTGATTCCTGATTCCAAATCTAGTGTCTGTTCCAAGGTTTCATGCCATATGGATTAAAGCTGCCCAAGTACCTTGCTTTTTTCTGTGTTTCCATTTGTTGCCCCTACCATTAGGAACCATAGATAATTACTACACCTTGGATTATACATAGCTTGAATATTTCCCAGAAATTCCTGCTTATCTTCATAGATTCTCTTTTAAAAAGATTTTCCAGGAATCTCTGTATCCTCACAGAAACTGTGTGGTGGAAAGAAGACTTTGTATTATTTTAAGATTAGAGCATTTAATGGACTCAGACAAGGTCACACAGTATAACAGAGGGATGAAACACAGCCAGAAAAATTCAGGGAAGATGACAGCATTTCCAATGCTTCTCCTCCAAGTCCAACTGCTGACAGAAAGCCTGCAATGCTGAGTTTTAGTTAACTTGGAAAAAACATCCAAATGTATATTTAACACCAAGGATTAGAAGACAGACTATAGGATTCCTGACCTTTCAAACAGTGTTAAGATCTCAGATAGGAGGTTGTTCATGATAGCTTTGTTTAATCAATTAGGCTTATACTAATAAATCATCTTTTTTTTTTCATCTTGGTGCTAAAACGAATCTGAGGTCTACTTTCTCCAAAATATAAGTTTACCATTTTTGAGCTGTTATAACCAAATCTTCCAAAGTACTGATAATTTTTGGCTCTCCTGGGATAAAAGTGGGCCATTCATCTGCACTAATTAAAAACAGACATTTGTGAATTTTCTGCCAATATTAATGAGCAAAAAATATTTAAAGACACCTTGAAAAAGAAGCAGACTAGCTGGGTGACCTGGGGCAAGTCACTTAACCCTCATTGCCCCCCCCACACACACACACATACACAAAGAAAAAGAAGTAGACAAGGAATTAGGGGACACGGATTCAAGTCCTGACTGACACTGACCAGTTGTATGCCTTGGCCAACTGACTCTCTCTACGGACTTTATTTCTTACATTGGTAAAATGTAGTAATTAGATTCTGGAAAATAGCGAGGAACTACATAAGAAATATAATTAAACTGGACCTATCCTTTGATTCAGAAACCTCATTACTAGAAGAAGAAATCTCCAAGAAAAGTATCATATATACAAAAAATATTAATACTATCACTTTTGGTAGGACACAAAGCAATAAGTGACAAATGAGAAGTAAAGATAAGCCCAAGGAAGTGACCAGAAGATAGATATCACTGCGCCTGAAGCATTCAGGGAAGCTTTCATGGAAGGGTCACAACTCATATTGGACCTTGAAGGAAGGTTATGATTAGAGGGCATTTCAGACAGAGGCAATATCAGCTCACATCTGAGGGATCAGATTCCATTACTTTTTTTTCTGAAAACATGGAACCTCTTTCTTCACTTGAAGTTCACTCTTTTTTAAATAGCCCCATTGCGATCAGCAGCAATGTCACCATCCTGCTTGCATCTTAAATCTCAAATCATGTTTTGACATCATTTGGACCCACCACAATGACCTGATTCTAGCACCATAACACTTGAATCCATCCCTTAGTTGTCCATCACCCACAAATACTTATCCTGGCTTCTGAAAATATGTGCTTAGCATCTTGGTAATATTGCGAACTGGTCCAATAGTTCTAGAGAATAATTTTTAACTGTGCCCAAAGGACTATAAAACTATGCACACCCTATGACCCTGAAATACCACTACTAGTTGCTGTTGACCAAAGAGATGAAAAAAAAGAGACAGCACCCAAATGTACAAAAATATTTATAACAGCTCTTTTTTGTGGTAGCAAAGAATTAAAAACTGAAGGGATGCCCATCAGTTGGGGTATGGTTCAACAAATTGTGATATATAATTGTGATAGAATTCTATTGTTCTGTAAGAAGTGATGAACAGGATGATTTCAGAAAAAAATCTGGGAAGATTTATATGCATTGATACAAAGTGAAGTGAGCAAAACTAGGAGAACATTGAGCACAGTAATAGGCATATTGTAATGATAATCTATTGTGAAAGATTTAGCTACTTTGCAAAATGAAATGATGCACATTGCCAAAGGCCTAGTGATAAAAAATGCTATCCACATCCAGAAAGAAAACTGATGAACACTGAATGAAGAATGAATCATTTTTTCTTTATTCATTTTTCTTGCTTTTTTCCTGCAATGTGGCTAATGTGGAAATATTTTGCATGACTTCATAAATATAATAGATAACATATTTCTTGTCTTCTCAGTGGGTGGAGAAAGGGTAGAAAAAGGGAGAGATTTGGAACTGAAAATAGAAATTTTTAAAAACTTAAAATATGTGTTTAGAGATTAAAGTCCTGGTTTGGAGAGTCCCCACTGTTTTTTCTCTCCCATGTGTCTTACTTTCCATACTTAGCATTTCAACAAGAAGCTGAAGAAAATCTATCATGTCCTCACTGTTGATAAAATGGGGGAGATGGAGAATGGATAAGGGTACAGTTAGATGCATTGAGAACTGATTGAAAGACCAGAGAAAAGGAGCTGTGATTAATGGATTAATTTTAACCTTGGAGGGTGTCTGCACTGGAGTGTTGTAGGAGTCTGTCATCAATATTTTTATTAGTGACTTGTATTAAAACATATTTGGCACACTGATCAGATTTCTGTTGACATGAAGCTGAGAGGGATAGCTAGTTAGTTCAGTAAATGACAGAAGTGAATACAAAATTATCTCAAAAGACTAGAACAGTGGGATGAATTGAAAAAGATAAATGTGAAAGAAACATTACCTTTCCTTGTATTAAAAAAATGAGATAGTTATGGCTAGCAGGCAGTTTGTGCAAAAGAGACTGAGGGATTCTGGTGCACTGCAAGCTCAATATAAGCAATTTAGCAGCCAAAAAAAAAAATGTCAATGGAATCTCAGGCTAGATTAATATATTACCATCATATCCTGCCCTAGTCAGCCCACATGTGGAGTATTATGTTCAGGTTTGGGTGTCATATTTTCTTTTGGATATTGAAAACCCCAAATACTTGTCATTTTTCTGCTCTTTATTTCATGGTATGGGGGAAGGGGGTTGTCTGTGAGTGCCTCTTTTTCCCTTCTAACTTGGAAAGGAACTCAAGGGTCTGTGTCTTCTTTGTCTCTGTCTGGGTGTCTTTATCACTCTCTCACACACACACACACACACACACACACACACACACACACACACACACACACCCTCTACCTCAGATTCTCAGGTAGAGGAAGGAACTTATTCTCTGAGTTTAACCAGGAGAACTCTCTCTCCTTCTGGGAGTTTACTCATTCTTTCTTGGTACTGAAGGACCCGGGAATTCTCTTACTCATTCTGCCCAACCAGCACGTTGAACATACAACAAAGTAATTTTGTCTTGGGAAAACAACTTTAAATGCTCTGCATTGGCTTCCTATGGGTGTTTTTTCTGCAAAGTGAAGACTCCATTTCAGTGTCTAATATGATTTTTCTGCATATCTTTCCTTTCCTTCTTATGAATCTTAGACATATTCACCTCTAGTCTATAATAAGGAAGCACGATTTAGTAAATAGACTTGTGCACCAGGATTCTGGAACACCTGTGCTCAAATCCTCCTCAGAAATTTCCCAGCTATATGGTCCTGGGCAAATTACTCTCTTGCTCTTGGCCTCTGCTTTTTCATCAATAAAATGAGGGGCTTATATACACTATATGGCCTCGACGGTCCTTTCCAACTCTAAATCCTATGAGTCTTCTCTGCCTGAACACAGTGTGAGTCACTGTTAAAAGTTGTGAAAGCTAATTTTCCTCCATGCATACTTTTCTCAATGAGAAAATTCCCATTTGGATGAACAATGACTAGAATATCCATCTTCCCCAATATGATCAAAGCCCATTTCCCTTCTATGTTCCTAATAAATTTACAGTCCTATTTCAAAAAAAAAAAGTCTCGTAAGAGTGTGAATTATTTCGGTCCAACATGCCAAGATACATTATTATAGCCCAAGCTAAATGATTCTTAGTTTATTAAAGTCTTAGAACATGTGTAAATGAAGCACCCAATCTTGGGAGGAGTTATGATAGAGAATATTGATACAGAATTTAGAATGAAGTCACACTATAATACTTGTTAAGCAAATTATATTTGAGGATATGGTTTAAACTAAATAACCTCTGTTTGTTGTTGTTGTTTTTCCATCATATCTGATTTTCTGTGAACTCATTTGGGGTTTTCCTGGCAAAGATACTGGAGTAGTTTGCTTTTGCCCTCTCCAGCTCATTTTACAGAGGAGGAAACTGAGTCAAACAGGAATAACTGATGCCTTCAGGGTCACACAACTAGTAAGTGCCTGAAACTGAATTTGAACTGATGAACATGAGTCTTCATGATTCTAAGACCAGCACTCTACCCACTGTGCCACATGGCTGCCTCAAAAATAAATGCTGAGATTCCACCCCTAACTATATCTCTTTCATTACACTGAAAGGTAGAGGGATATTTAGCCCAGAGAAGGTGTGATTTAGAGAAAATTTAATTTCTGTCTTCAAATACTTAAAGAGCTTTCATGAGGAAATGTAACAGAAAGAGGAGAGAATCCCTAAATTCAGAATTAGAGAAGCTGGGATCTAATCCTGGGTTTGTTCCTGCCTTTCTGCATCAGGTTAAGTTAAAATCTCTTTGGGCTACTGTTTGCTCATCTATAAAAGGTCGGCCTTGAAATACTGATGTCTAACGTCTTTTCCAGCTTTAATATCCAGCTACTTATGATTTAAATGTTTTCTGCCTGGCCCCAAAGTGGCAGAAATAGAACCAATGAATGGGAGATTCAAGAAGGCAAATGTTGGCTTGAGTCTTTACAGCTTCAATGGTTCATGATTTCATCGAAGTGGACATTTCTACCTTCAGTAGAAATGGCAACCCATCCACTTCTTATCCTGTGCAATTCTATTTCATGTTCTTCCACACTCTAGGTCAAGGGTTCTTTAGCTTTTTTTCAGGTCATGAACCACTTTGGCAGTGTGCTGAAAATCGTGGACCTCTACTTAAAACAATGCTGGTAAATGTAAAAAATAAATTACTTATGTTTTCAGAAAATAAAGGTTAGTGAAATAAAAGATGAAACTTGGTTCCCATTTATGTTCACAACCCCCTTGAATTCTATCCATGGACCAATTGGAGATCCAGAGATCCCAAGTTAAGCCCCTCCACCCTGCTCCAGATCTTTTTTACAGGTTGTAGGTAATGTTAGGTCACTCAGGCTATCCATCTGATATGCCTCACTTTTCCATCCAATGAGACACCTCTTTCCTCCATCATATATTTCCATAAAGAGAAGCATCGTGGCATTAATGAATACGGAACAAGCCTCAGAGAGGGGTTGAAATGCTACCTCAGTGGCCCCTAGTAATTCTCTAACTGATGGAAGTCAGTTGCACATCTACACAGGTAGAAGAAAATTATTCACTGCAATGAGTTTCCTACCTACCATAACAAAATTAGGAGCAGTTACGTGCGCAGTGGATAGAGCACCAGTCCTGGAATCACGAAGATTCATCTTTGTGCATTCAAATCTGGCCTGAGACACTTCCTACCTATATGACCAGGGGCAAGTAGCTTAACCCTGTTTGCCTCAGTTTCCATTTCTGTAACATGAGCTAGAGAAGGAAATGGTGAACTCCTATATCTCATCCAAGAAAACCCCAAATAAGGTCACAGTCAGACATGACTGAACAACAGCAAAAACAAAATCATGTCACACAAAAAAGAGAGAAGAATTTAATTCAGGAAGGGTTATAGATAAGTAGAGCAATATTGGTACTGCACTGTTGAATTTTATATGCACTTTAAAAAGCAAAAACAAAGCTACACCTAAGAAGAGTCAGTTTCATATGCAATTCTCTATTTTTAATTCTTTGCATCTGGAAATGTCCATACTTACTGATATTTGTCAACTTCATAAGAAAAAAAGATGAAAAAGAAAAGAAATCACAAGTTTGGCCTGTGCAGAAAAAAAAACACTACAAGGAAAAATTATTAACAGTTTCAGGTGTCTAATAATGTAATTAATTGATTCATAAATTTAAGTGAAGCAGTATGACATATCCAAGTTCTGTACTTGGAGTCAGGAAGACGAAGATTCAAATGTCTCCTTCAGACACTTACTAGAGCAAGTCAATAAAAAAAAAATCTCTGTGCCTTGGTTTCCCGATCTGTCAAATAAGGGGTTTGCACTCAATTATCTCTAAGGTCACTTCTGGTTCTAAATCTAGGCTTCTGTGATACTATGAATTCTCTGTAATTGGAGGCATTCAAGAAAAAGTTGTATAACCACTTCTTTATTATTTAGCCATGTCAATTGTATTTGACTCTTTATGACCCTATTTGAGGGTTTTCTTGACAAAGATGCTGGAGTGGTTTGCTATTTCCTTCTCCAGCTCATTATATAGATGAGGAAACTGAGGCAAACAGGGTTAAGTGACCTGCCCAGGTTCACACAGATAGTAAATATCTGAGGCTGGATTTGAACTCAGGAAGATGAGTCTTCCTGACTCCAGGCCCTGCACTCTATCTACTATGTCACTTAGCTGCCTCTGTAATAAAGAAGATTCATATCCCAATTGTGGTCAGAATGGATTCTGAGAACTCTACCTGTTCTAAGATTCTACACTCCTGGATTCTACTTCTGGCTCTGACACCAAATCATTGGGTAGCCTATCTTGGATGCTTTATCTCTCAGGGTCTCAATTTTTTCCTCTGTAAAATGAGAGAAATAGAATGAATGATCTCAAGGATTCTTTGCACCATCATGAACATTCAATACATTATAGTTTTCTAACTATAGAATTAAAGCAGTCTGCCCGACATCTCAGACTTCCATTTGATGTTTTTTTCTGCCTCAGGAAGCTCATTTACGTCAGTTTAATTTATTATTGTTCTCTTTTAATAAGATGACCTCCATGTGGTGAACATGGTAGAATAGTCAGTTTATATCGAAAAAGAGATTTAAGATAAACTACAGCTTCCTCAGTGTAACATTGAAAGCTCTTCAATCTGGCTCCAGCTTAGCTTTCTAGACTTGTTTTTCATTGGCCTCAACCCTGCCCCTCATCCATACAATCCAGGTTTTATCCAAACTGGTCAGACAGCTGTTATCTGAACTCAGCATCCCATTTAATTATGTGCCACTGGACCAGCCATTCCCTGTGCCTGAAATGCACTCCCCTCTCTCTCCCTTACCTGTGCCATCTCTCATAGGGAACCTTTCTTGATTACCATAGTTGACTGAGTAATTAATACTCTCTTTATCCTCCTATTATTTTATATCTACTCAATCAATTGACCAGCATTTATTAACTATTTACTCAATACCAGACTCTGCAGTAAGCACCGGGGATACAAAGAAATGCAAAAATGGCCCCTTCCATCAAGTTTATTTGTTGGCCAACAAATAAATAACTAGGTTCGTATAAAACATAAACAGAGTAGATGGAAGATAACCTCATAGAGAAAGACACTAAGAGTTGCAGGGCACCAGAAAGAAGTCCTGCAGAAGGTAAAATTTGAACTGAATCTTGGACGAAGCCAATAATTCTAAGAAGTAGAGTTAAGGAGAGAGAGCATTCTAGACATGGGGGATAGTCAGTGTAAATTCCACATCATCCTAGTAGAACTTAAGCTTCCTGAGGGTAGGTAAAATTTTTCATTTTGTCTTTGGACTCATGATAACTAGAACATACAGTGAGTACTTAATACCTGCTTTGGGGGTTGAATTAATTCAAGGTTAGTAGGCTCCAGACCTTTAGCACTATGTGTTATGAGTATAATCTTGGATGAGATTTGGTGATTATTATATCAGTTTGAGACGGTTCTCTCAAGTGTCAGTGAAATGAATGGATATGCATGGTACAGCTCATTTTAATATGGACCACCCTCAGGTCAGCCAACCAATGGATTTGAATGATGCTAGCCAATTAGCTTTGATCAGTGAGTGGTGGCACACCTCTATCAAAAGAGGATAAAAGCCAAGAACACATGAGGCTCCTCACCATTGCCATCTTTGGCTCACACTCTGGACCTGGACCTGTTGTCTCTTGGGGCTCACTCCCCTTTTAGGCCAGAGTATGTAACATAGGGCTTCTGAACTCTGCTTGAGGCCATGTGCTCTCTTAGACATAATATATATTACAATATATATATATATATTTAGCAAGAACCAAAAATGGTCAGAGAGATGGACAAAGCCCAAATGGCTACTTCACCAGGAGAATCCAACCCTGGGAGAATTACTTGGTAGGATGGGCCCATGCGGATTCTAGCCATGTCATAACTTTGTTAAGCAGTCTACAGAACTGTGGGCAAAGCACCTCCTTCAATTTACCAGCTCCCATAACAAATTATATTATATAGCCCAGTCTATTATTCTCTATCTCCATTATTCTGACAATACTGCCTCAATGAAAATAGCACTCTGTTGGAATAACCATTCTCTGATTAGTTGAATTAATAAAAACAGATCCATGTATTCCCTAGAAAATAATGGCCCACATCTGCCAAAACGCAGTAAGACAGTAGGGCTTGACACAAAGCAGCAAGATGAGAGTAGCTTCCTGCTAGTTATGGCATGGGGAAAAAACGACTCCTTATTGATTATTCCTTTGAAAAATAGTGCAGTGCCAGTCAAATTATCACATAGGCCATTTGAGAATTTGAAATAATTTGCATATTATTCTTAAAGCTTCTAAGTGCTCACTGAATGATCACGATTCTGAGTGGCATTTCATATTTCGGGTGGAAGGACCTCAAACACAGGATGGAGCAAAGAGGATACTTGGCTTGTTTTATTTTTTTCCCCTTAATAAGGCAGGCTGTTGGGGCAACTAGATGGTGCAGTGGATAGAGCACCAGTCCTGGAGTCAAGAGTACCTGAGTTCAAATCCGGCCTCAGACACTTAACACTTACTAGCTGTGTGACCCTGGGCAAGTCACTTAACCACAATTGCCTCACTAAAAAAACAAAACAAAACAAAACAAAAAACAACAAAAATAAGGCAGGCTGCAATAGAGAGTATGGACAGGAGCCAAAGTAAAATAGAAAGACCACTGGGTTTAGAGTTTAGAAAGAGCACTCGATCTTGGTTTAAATTTTAGCTGTCTCTGAGCCTGGGCAAACTGATTCTCTGCTCTGCACCTCAGTTTCTCTAATATTAAGAAGCCTGACTATATAATCTCTAAGGCTCCTCCTAGCTCAAAATCTATGATTTTACAATGATATGAAAGTTGGATTTTGAGTCAGGAAAACCCGGGCTCTAATATGGCATCTGATGCTTCAAAGCTTTGTGACTCTGGCTAAGGTACCTCACTACTCAGTGTTTCTGGGGACTTCCTGGTTCTCTCCTACTAAGAGAACACTGCAGTTAGTCAAAGGACCTGAATTTGAATTGAGACCCTGTCAATGACTACTTCAATGACTTTAAGCAAGTCATTTTACTTCTCTCTTCCTTAATATTTTTATCTGTTAAATGAGGGAGGGGGTGAACCAGTGACCACTGCAGTCTTTGTCAGCACTACATCTGTGACCCTATGACTTCTTATAGATGGGTTACCCCTTGATTTGGTAGGGGGTCTTCCCACACCAGACATTCCCAGCTGATAAAAATCAAAGCTCAAAGAGTAAGGGAAGGAAGCAGATCATTTTTTTTTTTTTATTAGCATGGGACACGGAATAGGAGTTAGTTGAGAGGCAAAATGTGTATTCACTTTTCAATCACTCACTTATTTATCTCACACTGACAAATTCCCTTTCTCTGCTTTTGGCCTGACAAGGGAATCATCATCTCTTTCCAAACTCCAGGCTATTGCCATGGAAATGAACGTGATATAATAAATTCATCATTATGAGGACTATCAAATCTAGTAGGTGGGTAATAATACCACTTCACATTTAGAATCCTTCTAGTACTTTATAAAACATTAATTCGCTAATCCCCTCCATGTCCCCTGGGATTAGTAGGGCAGGCACTGGGCCAATTTCACAGATGGGGATACTGAGAAAGCAATTAAGAAATTTCCCCAAGAGTATAGAGGGAAATTGGGATCAATCGCTGGGACTATAGCGCTCTCAGACTTGTGGCTGTTGGGGAGTGCTCCCAAGAAAACTCCTTGTCACACAATTCAACATTTCTCAAAAGCAAGAGAAAACTTCTTTGCTGGCCACATGCAATCATTTTCTCCAGGTTAGAGACCTTACATTTATATTTATATTTATATTTATATTTATATTTATATTTATATTTATATTGAACGAGACTCTCTTGTATTATTTGCTAAATAAATAAGACCTCTGTGATTTTGAATGAGTCTCCCATGGGATGCTCCCCCCATCCCATCCCTGTTTCTCAGAACCTCTAACTCTCTTTAAAGAGCAACTCAAAGGCTTCTTTAAATGATCAGTAACTATATTCCTTTTCACATCATGAACAGAAACATGGTATGATGGAAAGACTGGATATACAGTCAGGGGGTCCCACCTTCAAATTCTACTTCTAGGGAGGAGCTAGGTGGCACAGTGGATAAAGCATTGGCCCTGGATTCAGGAGTACCTGAGTTCAAATCGGACTTCAGACACTTGACACTTACTAGCTGTGTGACCCTGGGCAAGGGACTTAACCATCATTGCTCTGCTAAAACAAACAAATAAATTCTACTTCTGCTACAGATTACCCATGTAACCTTGGGCAAGTTACTGTGTTTCACTCACCCTCAGCTTCCTCTTTTATACAATGCGGGGGCGGGGGGGGGGGGTGTTTGCATGTGTTTTTTCTCCCTTCCAAAATGTAAGCATGTTTAAGGAAAAGTGGTCCTCTTTTTTGTACTTGGATTCCCAGCACAGTGCCTGACACAAAGTAACTGTTTATTAAATGATAACTGATTGTTTGGGGAGGGGGTGATGGAGAAACAAAAACATGCTTTATGATTCACGACAATTCCAAAAGACTCATGATGGAAAATGCTCTCCACATCTAGAAAAATATTATGCAATCTGAATGAAGATTAAAGCATACTACTTTCACTGATGCTTGTGGTGGGTGGTGGGTGTGGTTGTGGTTGTTGTTGCAAGTGCAATTGGAGATGCATTCCCCAGAGCCCAAAAGTTAAGGAGAAAGAGGGCATCAATATTTGGGAGGCATTTGCATTGAGAGGACTCAAAGTTTTGTAAATAAAAGAGATAGCTGAGAGAGGTTTGTGTATGTGTGGGGGAGAGGAAGAGAGAGACAGAGAAAGGGGGAAGGGGGGAGGTAGAGAACAAGGAGCTAAGTACTAACTCTAGAAGAAAGAGGTTTGAGAAGAAGCAGACTTCGATATCTTTGAAGCGAGAGAAAAGATATTACCAATGAGGAGGAATTATAATTAGTAACTCCCGTTTATACAGCACTTTAGGTCCCCTAAAGCACTTTCACTTAAGGCAGTTTTCAGAGATATATCCTTTTGTTTAATACTGTATATACATGTTTGCATACATACATATACATACAAATGTATTCATGTATATACATGTTGTCTTGTGAATGGAGACTTTCATGTATCCACAGACCCCAGTGTAGGGCCCGGTACATAGTAACTACTAAATAGATGTTTATTGATTGGCTATTGATTATTGTTATTATTATTGATATTATTAATCTACCATAGGATTTCTCAAGTCTGATGGATCTTCTTTAGGTAAAACTCCAAAAGGACTCCTACAAAATACTTGAAAAAAACCTGCTTAATAATTAATTCATATTTTCTCATATATTAAATTATATCATCTCACATATTAGTACTCATATTATTTAGCATTAATGCTAGCCATTATCATCTCCATGTTATTTGTGAAAGAATTGAGGCTTTGATAGGAGCTGCTAAATAGCTGAATGAGGATTCAAATTCACTTCCTCTGATTCAAATTCACTTCTAATTTTCATGGTTCATTAAACATAACATATTATCTATCTCTCAATACTTAGCATCAAACTCTGCAAATATGTCCAAAAGAATGAGGAGGGCTATTTTATTGGGCAATTAAGAGGTAAATGGTGGGGCAGCTAGGTGGCGAAGTGGATAGAGCATGGGCCCTGGAGTCAGGAGTACCTGAGTTCAAATCCGGCCTCAGACACTTAACACTTATTAGCTGTGTGACCCTGGCCAATTCACTTAACCCTGTTTGCCTCAGTTTCCTCATCTGTAAAATGAGCTGAAGAAGGAAATGGCAAATCACTCCAGTATCTTTGCCAAGAAAACCCTAAATGGGGTCACAAAGAGTTGGACATAGCTAAAATGAACAACAAAAATGGATTTTTTGGAGCAAGTCAGTAGGAATATAATCAAAGTGATGAGGGGAAAGGAAACCATGCCCTATGAAGATTGATTGAAATAATTAAGGATTTTTATGCTGTAGAAAAGAGGCTAGGATGGGGGTGGGGTGGGAATGGGGAAGGAAGATGTATTCAAATACCTGTTACTCTCTCTCAGAGGGATTAGGCTTACTTTGCTTAAATTCAGGAGGCAAAATTAAGGACCAATGAGTGTGACAGGAGAAAAAGTATATTTTAACTTTGCATGATGAAAAACTCCTTAACAATTAAAGTGATCCTCAAGTGAAATGAGCTAACTCAGCAAGTCTTGTAGCATAGGCCCTATGATGTCTTGTAAGGAATATTGGAGAAAGAATTCATGATTTACATGAGCTCTGAGGATCCTTCCAAATATTAGATTTTTACCATTCCAGGATATATGGTTTAATAAGCAAGTTAATAAAGCACTTTGGGTCAGACCTTTTGGAGTTTTGCTTAGATAATAGCCATCAAATTTGAAAAATCGTATAGTAGAAAAAATACTAAATTGAGAATTAGAAGTCCTTAGTCCAAATTTTTCCTTTCTTCCCTCCACCCCCCCACTTATTAGTATTTTATTTTTTCCAATTACATGTTAATATAATTTTCAACATTCATTTTTTTGTTTTTTGTTTTTGTTTTTTTGTTTTGTTCGGGGCAATGGGGGTTAAGTGACTTGCCCAAGGTCACACAGCTAGTAAGTGTCAAGTGTCTAAGGCCGGATTTGACCTCAGGTCCTCCTGAATCCAGGGCTGGTGCTCTATCCACTGTACCACCTAGCCACCCCCACAACATTCATTTTTGTAAGATTTTGAGTTCCAATTTTTCTCCCTCCTTCTCTTCCCTCCCCTCTCCCAAAGCCAGCGAGCAATTTGCTAAAGGTTATATATGCACAGTCATATTAAGCATAGCCCCACATTAGTCATGTTGTGAAAGAAGAATCAGAACAAAAGGGAAAAACACAGGAAAGAAAAAATAAATTTTAAAAAGTGAAAATTGTATGCTTTGATCTGTCTTTAGACTCCTAAGTTCTTTCTCTGGATATGGAGAGCATTTTCCATCATGAGTCTTTTGGAAATGTCTTAGATCATTGCATTTCTGAGAAGAGCTAAGTCTATCATAGGAGATCAGCTCATAATGCAAATCTTTCCTTTCTAACATACTGCCAGTTCAGACCTCTAGCAAGTGAGAGGTAGGAGATAGAACTAAAAGAGACCTCAGAGGCTATCAACATCCAAACCCTCTCATTTTTACAGAGGGAGAAACTGAAGCCCAGTGAGGTTAAATGATTTTCTCAAAGTCAAACAGTATCAAAGATTTTGAATCCAGGTCCTGTGGCTTTACCATACTGTGCCTCAGTTTCCTTGCCTGTGAAATGAGGCAACAGAATTAAATGAGCTCTCATTCATATAATCTAAGAGATTCAGCCTTTCTTGTTCCACACATGCAATTCTAGGTGGTCTTTAAAATTGTAATCTGCAATGATAATTTTTTGACTGGACCCTGTGATTCCATTGGAACAAAAAACTGTCCATGAGGAATCTCTACCCTTAGCAATGAAGATGGTACTTAATCTGCTACATATAGGTTTGTTTGTTTGTTTTTTAGGGGGGGAAGAGGGGTTATGTGACTTGCCCAGGGTCACACAGCTAGTAAGTGTCAAGTGTCTGAAACCACATTTGAACTCAGGTCCTCCTGAATCCAGAGCCAGTGCTCTATCTACTGCACCACCTAGCTGTCCCTGACAGGTATAGTTTTAAAGAGCTGTCAAGGAGTATTGGAGTATGAGTAACCGTCCGTGGACCTCAAAGAATTCCTGACTCCAAGCCATGACACACCTGTGACTCTCAATACTAATGATGTTACAGAAAACACAGAAAACCTATCCAGAGATAGGCCATGCCTATCAGTGGGCCTCAGAGCATGACCATGATTTGAGGACACAACCTCTTCTCTGTTCCCATTCATTCCCTCAATTATGGACAATTACTTTGGATCCCCAAACATCAGGATTCAACAAAGCACAGGTTGAATGCAGAAGAGTGACTTCCCAACAAGAATTCCAGAGCTTTAAAAAATAAACCTATGAAATACTTCAAAGGAAGAAATGCTACTCAGCTGTGAACCCCGGGCACAGTTCTTTTTCCAAAGAAATCTCCTGATGTTCAGAGAAAGGGCCTTTGGGCCCTTGACTGATAGCACCTCCTTATAAGTCAATAGTGGTTAATAAAATATCATCGTGCTCTCTGTCAAAATGCAGAAGTGCCTGAAATATTCAATAAAACAAACCTTATCAAAGAAAGGTAAAAGAGAAACAAGATGACATTCATCTAAATTTTTGTTATTGTTCAGTGGGGTTAGTCATGTTTGACTCTTCATGACCCTCTTTGGGATTTTCTGGGCAAAGATACTGGCATGGTGTACTGTTTCCTTCTCTAGGTAATTTTACGGATGAAGAAACTAAGGCAACCAGGGTTAAGTGACTTGGCCAGGGTCACATAAATTGAAAGTGTCTGAACTCAGGTCTTCCTGACTTGAGGCCCAGTACTCTATCTACTCTACCACGTAGCTGCTCCTACAAAGCATCTAGATAGTAAAACAGAAAAGAGCCTTAATACTGGAGTCACAAACAAGGTTTGGATCCTGGCTCTGCCTCTTAAGAACTATGTGACCCAGCTAAGGAATGGAACCTCTCTCATCATCAGTTTCTTCATCCATTAAATCAGGATGATAACATATTCCTTAACAACTAGGGTGGGCAGCAAGCCAGCACCATATTACATAGAGTACTGGGCCTGGACTCATAAAGACCTGAGTTCAAATCCAGCCTCAGATACTTACTAGCTATGTGACTCTGGGCAAGTCACTTTAACTTTATTTCCCTCAGTTTCATCATATGAAAAATGGCTATAATAATAGCACCTTCCTTGTTTGTGTGGATCAAATGAGATAATGGTTGCAAAGTACTTAGCACATAGAAAATGCTATATAAATATTATTAATATTATTATAATTATTAACATGGGAGTTGTGGAAGCTAAAATTAGATAACAGAAAAATACTTTGCAGACCTGCAAAGTGCTATGTAAATGGTTGTAATTATTAATATTAAAGATGAGGAACAAAGCACACTTTAAAAGGTAGTCTTCAAAAAACACAGATGTGCGGTTTTTAAGAGCAGGTGTGTAATGGCGCTACCAACATTATCTGTACTGCTCTGAGAGTTCAAGGATCAAAGTGTTTTAAGAATAAGGCAAAGAGATTTCCAAAAATGTACCTGAACAGATGTGGAATTCACCAGTGTTTATCATCATTCATGGAACTTATGTTTATGCACATTGTCTGAATGTAAAGGCCAGTGTTTTGTCATTAAAATTTTTGCATTGTTAGAGTTTGACTCCAGGGTTTATATTGTAATACTTGAACTGCTGGGTGCTAATAGTTAGCCAGATAAATAACTCTTTTTAAGTTGGGCCTTCTCCATAAAGACAGTTCCACTCCTAGAAATAAAGCTCATGATGGAAAGTTCTAAGCTGTATCTGCATGTTTCCTTCTCTTTCTATCCCTCCTTCTTTCTTTTCTCTCTCTCCTTGCCATTGTCCCTCCTTCCCTTGCTCCCTTCGTTTTTCCATCCTCCCTACCACTCCTCCCCTTGATACCTTTACCCCTCTCTTCTATTCTCTTCTTCTACCCTTCCTTTTCCCTTCCTTTTCCAACTCCCTTCTTTCCCCTTTCCCTCCTCTACCCCTCTCTCTCTAAACTCCTTGAGAGGAAGGACTGTTTTCCTTCTCCCTTCTTTGTATTCCCAAGCCCTTAGCAAAGTGCCTGACTTACAGTTGGTTCTTTTTTTTTTTTTTGATGAGGCTATTGGGGTTAAGTGACTTGCCCAGGGTCACACAGCTAGTAAGTGTCAAGTGTCTGAGGCCACATTTGAACTCAGGTACTCCTGAATCCACAACCGGTTCTCTAGCCACTGTGCCACCTAGCTGCCCTACAGTTGGTTCTTAATAAATGCTTGTTAACTTGACTTGCCCTGCTCCTTACCTCTACCTTTTTTTTCCCTCTTTTCCCTATGTTGAGGAGCCAAGTTGCCAGGCAATGATGCACTTGCTACTGAGCAATTGGTAGAATATTGAGGTCCATCTCCCTTTGTTTTGGGCTTTAAGGCACTTATCTAGTGGCATGGTGCCTTTTGAAAACCTTGCTTTCCAATCCATATAGTACAAACCAATGCTATATATGACAATCAATCTATAAGACACCTGTCCTTGCTTAGAGATTAGAATAAATGGCTTTTGCATTGAAAAACTCTAGCAACTAAGTGGTATTTCTCCTCCCAAATTCAAGAACAAAAGGTGAATAATGGCAGGGCCCACTTCAACATACACTGCCAAACCACAAAGACAAGGTACTGACCTGCTTTGCTAATACCTGTGGGTGCCTGGGAACCAATTGCCTCTTTCATTTGTCCTCAGCATTACAGCATCAGGCCTGTTTTCTAAATGATTTATCAATAGCAGGGCAAATAGAATCATCCCAGATGCAAAATAAAGCGAAATCAGGATGTTTTCAGCACCGACTCCAGGGCCTTCCATATTCACCTTGCTGAAAGAGAATTGTCAGCCTTGATGGAGAATGGGCACCGAATTCCCTGCCCACTGTGCTCAGAGCGTAAGCAGCCTGACTCCTAGCAAAAATGGCTATTGGGAAAACAGCCATGAACCTAGAGAACTAAGTGAAAAGTCCTCTGGAAAAGAGAACTGATGCAAATGTCACTATGTTTACCTCCATGCCAGTGGGTAAAATTGAGCTGGCTTAGTTAAGAAGCTCCGTTATTCATTTTTGCTCTCCCTTGCCTCAGACAGAAGGTTATAAACTATAAGTTTAGGATAAATTGGGAAGTTGAGGGAATACTAGAAATTTAAATGCAGAAAAGTGAGAGCTAACAGCAAAGGAACGAGATGGCAGAATGAACCACCCTAAGGAAGTCTGAGGCCTTATAGGGACAAGGAATGGGTGAAAGAAAGGGGCGATAGATGAGTAGTCAGCAAAAGACTGGATTCAAGTCTCACCTTGGATACTTAATAGCTGTGTGAAGCGGCCAAGGGCAAGTCTAAACCTCTCAGTGCCCCCTCAGGGAACTTTCCAAGGCTAGAAGTCGCAAAGACATTGCTGAAATGCAATGAAGCAGGCAGTCTCTACAGATCTAGAATTAATGAATGAAGTTGAAAAAAGGAAGGAAGGAAGTGTGAGAAAATTATTAATAATAGGGTGTTTTGGGGTTCTCTGACACCCAGAGAGCCTGGCCAGACCTTTCTTGGGGCTAGCCCAAAGTCAGCAGAATTTCAAAGAAAATGTGGTTGGACCATGGACTGTGAATAGGGATTAAAACCATACCTACTTGAAGGTTTTTTTCCCCTGGGAGGGCCTCCATACTCTGATAAGAATGCCCTGCTCCTGACCACCATCAAATCCAGTGAACCAATAGATTTGAATGATCCTAGCCAATTAGCTTTGAGCAATGTGTAAGAGGGGACAGGGGGCTCTCCTCCAGCCCTCATGGAGTTTACACAGTCACACCCTCTCTCTTGATCCTGGAACTTGATGAGAGCAGAGGCAGCCCATTATGTTTCCCCACTATCTCTCTCTCCTCTTTCCTAGATAGGCTTTCCTAATTTTCTGAACTGTGTGCTCTCTTTACTAATATTTAGTAAATATTTAGTGCAGTAGCCTCTAATTTCTAAGTAACAAATATATAACAAACCCCAGCTATGTTCCCTAAACTTGAGACAATAATAGGGTGACCACATTTAATTTTACTTGCCACAGGCAAAAGGAAGGAAGGAAGGGAGGGAGGGAGTGAAGAAGGAGGGAGGGATGGAGGAAAGAAAATACTAAGTATTTATTAAGAATTAAGAAACTAAGAATAATTAAGAATTAAGAAATAATGGTCCACCAATTATTCATTATGGATTTCATTCAGGTCTTTTACTTTCACGGTCTCCTCAAGGACTAGGCTATCTTGTAGTTCTGATATTTCAGTGGAGAATGAAGAATAATGTGGCAAAGAAATTCCTGTAAAATAAAAACTAAAAGCAACAATACAAATTCATTTTTAAAATAACGTGGTATTTGAGTCCCTTATGCTCTGAACCCACTCCAAATTTTCAACCAAAGATGATGGGTACTAAAACACTGAGGAAAGCTCACAGGGATTCAACTCCCAGTCTTTACACACACACACACACACACACACACACACACACACACACACATATATGCATGCATGCATGCACACACTGAACCAGCCACTTTCCTTCTTGGAATCTTGAAATATATAATGTCTTAAACTTTCGGCTCACTTCTACCTCCAGTACCTAAAGGCTAAAACCTGGGAGAATCCTAATCCTTTGATTTAGAGAGCTTCTATACTGATGCTACTTATTAGCAAGTGAGAAATTTGAGCAGGATCACATTTCAAGAGTAAAATTTAACTGAGAAATTAAAACACAGGGAGACCTTTATGAGCTAAAGGGAAAAAAAAGCCAGTAAAGTGTGTTATGGAGTTGTTAAACCAGCACTAGAAAAAATTTCCCCTAACAAAGAATTGTCAAGAAATAAACATACTTGGACTCTATAATGAGATTTTAAGTCAGTCTCAGAGGGAAGAATCCGTATCAGCCCTTCCAGGTGGGAATTTTAAAAATTCAAGAAATATCTAACAAAGCAAGGGGAAGCCTTCCACGCAGTGGGTAACCTATATGCAGCAAATCCAAGTGGGAATGCTAGAATCATTCCAGCAATTTCTTAGGAAGCTATAATGTCCTTAATAAAAGGGCTTTAAAAAAAAAGGATTAATTAAGATTCTAAGCCCACAGCTCCAACAATACTAGCCTATAGAAGCATTAATAAGCTTTGCTTGATGAATTTGGGTCAAGGATAATGTAGGATTAATAGTCTCATGATCCAATACTCTATGGGCAAACATCATGAATCCTCCTGGTTTTCTGCCATACCTACTGTAGTTTAGCCACTAGCAAATATAGATTTGACTACAATCTATAGATAGATAGATAAATAGATAGATAGATAGATAGATAGATGGATGGATGGATGGATGGATGGATGGATGGATGGATGGATGATCAGTAAGAACCAATATACTGTGGAAGTCTTGGGTAGAGACAAGGCCTTTGGTACAAGTAATTCATGGGGGCAGAAATGTCCTATAATGTTGTAGATTGGCACCTGTCTTGAAAATGTCTTTAAGGTTATGTTTTTCTTTGTTGCCAAATGTTTTTAATAGTATTGGAATATTATTGTGCTATAAGAAATGACAAGCAGGATGATTTCAGAAAAACCTAGACTCATATGAACTGATGTACAGTAAAGTGAGCAGAACCAGGAGAACATTGTGCACAGTGACAGCATTATTGTTCTACGAGCAATTGTGAGTGACTTAACTACTCTCAGCAATATAATGATCCAAGACAATTCCAAAGGACTAATTATGAAGCATACTCTCCACCTCCAGAGAAAGAACTGATGTTGAATGAGTAGACTGGTGCATGCCATTTTGTGCTTTCTTTTCTTTTTTTTTTTTACTTGCGTCTTTTTTTTTTTTTTGGTGAGGCAATTGGGGTTAAGTGACTTGCCCAGGGTCACACAGCTAGTAAATGTAAAGTGTCTGAGGCCGGCTTTGAACTCAGGTCCTCCTGAATCCAGGGCCGGTGCTTTATCCACTGCACCACCTAGCTACCCCTTGAGTCTTTTTTTTTTATAAAATGACTAATATGGTAATGGTTTACATAATTGCACATGTATATCTGATTGCTTGTCACCTCAGGGAGGGGGAAAGGTAGGAAGGGAGGGAATGAGAGAGGGATAGAATTTGGAACACAAAACTTTAAATAAGCAAATGAATGAATAGAAGGGGGAAAAAGAACTGATGTTGATTGAAAAAAAAATAATAGTACGAATAAGCATAGTGAAGCATTCTATTCTTCAGAACTGTATGATTTTTATAGATGCAGTTGGCTTTGGAAGATTTCTGCCTTTATTTATTTATCTTATTTTTTAACTTTATGGAATATAAAAAGCTTTTCTATAACATAATTTAAAAGACAATTGCATATGAGACTGCAAATAGATTATGTACAATTTTCCATCCCTATTGCCTTGCAACATAAAGCCTTGGGGAGTTATCTGAGTCACTAAGAGGTGGCAGGGTCACATAGCCAGCATGAATCAGAAGTGGGACTTGAACTCGTCTCCTTGGCTTGAAGATTGGCCTTCTTTCCACTACACTACACTGACTCTCATAAAAATAATACAGCACGAATTTGAACACACCCTCTGTACTAAGTATTTTAGCACTAAGTAAACTCAATGTTATCTCAAAATGAATATGAAATTATTGGGATAAAATGTATCTTTTTGCACTTTCTGACATGAGGAGCAAGAAAAAATGGGCCATATATTTCTCTGGAAAACTGGGAAAAATGTTTTCTGTCTTAGGAAACATCTACAATGCAGTAGAAAATGTGTAGAATTTGAAGGTCCAGGTCCTAGGTTTGAATCTGGGCTCTGCCACTTACTAGCTTTATGATTCTGTATATTAGGCATACCTCTACAACTCTAATTCTTCACCTTTAAGATGGAAAGAACACCCAGAGTGCCATTATGAGAATAAAATTTGAATGGATATGAAATGCTACATAGTCATTAGCTCTTACTAGAAGGACCGCAGATAAATTATTTTTTCTGCCAATAAAATAACCCTTGAAGACCATGTAAGTTACAGTGGGGTTGCCTTCTATATTAATCTCTGGTGAAGGGACTATCCATATTGATGAAACCATAAATCCTTGAAGTATTGAAGCACTATTATTAACATTATCAGCAATATTAAATGTCCATTATATCAAACTTGGTTGTAAATTAACTTGTTTCTCCTAACAAATGTATTAGGGATTAAGTGTGAAGCATTGGTGCTTCAGAAGAGTAACAGGACAAATAATACACAAATAGATCTATTATCACATCAATTCAAAAGTACTTTCCATTGATACTGATCATAGTCAATTCCTATCTGCTCTTCATCTTGTCAATGACCTCCCATAAGTTTGATAGAAGGGTAAACTCAATGTTCTGAAGGCCCGATTTACTTTCTCCTGACACCAAGAGGATGCAGGCAAAGCACTTGGGTGAACGCCATAGCATCTTTTTCATTCTTGTCATTTAATCAGTCCATATTTTTTTTTACCAGACATTTGCATAATGATATTTTCTTTTACTACTTTATCCTTTAAATTCCCCATTTGTTATATATTGCAGTCATATGTACCATAGGTCTTTCCATTGCCTTTTACATTGGCAGTGTGATGTTAAACCTTAAATCTATGGGGAATTGTTGTGTTCCATATATCACAGCCATTTTGTGATTTAGGTAGAATATTCGCATTCAGTAATAGTTCTTTGTTTCTGGGAGAAGTTCCTTCTGTTTAATTTTGGCCTGAACTCATTTGCCATTTGTGTAATCTGTCCTAGACATACATATTAATGGATTGGGTCAGTGGGTTGTTCATCCAATCTTATCATATATCCTGCATCTATTGTAACCCATAAAAGAAAGGATACAAAATTAATCCCCCAAAATTGTCAACAATTTTATTACTAAAGAAAATCACTAATCAGGAGAAGATAGATATGTCATTTTATACATTCTCTAGTTATTTAGAATGTATCTGTTAATTGATTTATTGAGACATTCTTAGGTCATGTATAATTAAAACTATAAAATATTCATCCGAGAAATAAAGGAAGAAAATGATTGGAAAGATTCTCATTGCTCATGGTTGAATCACACCAATAGAATAAAAATGATAATAAAGTTAAAATTAATTTAGAATTTTAGTGTAATGCCAATCACACTAGCAAGTATTTTCCTAAAATATCTATACAAAATGACAAGAAGATTAATTTGAAGGAATAAAAAATAAAAATCCTCAAGGAAAATCATGAAAAAAACAGGAATAAGAGAAGTGCCAGGTCTCAAGATATATATGGGAATAATCAAAATTTTAGTCATGGAAAATAGAAAAATTAATAATTGGAACCAACTAGATAAACAAGAACTCAAAGGCCTCAAAATAATCAGAGAAATAAGACAAATATTCAGCAAACCCAACAAAATGCACAATTAGATGAAGGACTCTATGGAACAATGGTAATACTTATCTGCTTAGCTTATAGCATATAAATACACACACACACATATATATATTCAGGTAACAGCTTAAGTTTGCAAAATAATTTATTACCCATGAAGTAATAATACATGTGATAATGCTTTGAAAATATAAAATTCAATATAAATAGGAGTTTCTAGAATCACTATTTATTGACCAAATCCTGAATTTGTTTGCCTAGTAAAATATTTTAATTGTAATTAGCCAATTCTAATTATAAAATATTCTTGTTTCCTTTTTCAGAGAATTTAAACTGCTACATGAACTTCTTTTCAATAGAACCAGTGGTTTCTTCTGAGCTTTGTTATCAGTATTTTTATACAGATTTCCATAGGGTACCTCAAGCATGCATGTCCTCCAAATTTTCCTCATACAATACACATACACACACACACACACACACACTTTTAGCAAGGCAATGAAAACCACAAAATATTTGTTAGCTCACTTGCTCACTTGTGTCTTTTATTTCTTACCTTTATGGGAGATTTTTGGCATAAAAATGGATGATCACCAATTCTTGTCAAGTATCTGTTGTTTTGCTTCTTGTTTTTGCTCTATATAAAAATTGTGCTTCCTAAACTATTTGAATGCCTAAGGACTTGGGATAAGTAGGGGAAAGTATGAAAATCAAAGGCTAACCAACGTAACAAGTTCACAAAATACAAGAGCAAAATTCTATTCAGGGAAAAAATAGAGTCCCCTAAAAAAAAATGCTATCTATGGGCCACCCTCCTACTTCAAAGTTCATGGAAGATCAAGAACAGAGAAAGAGATTTAGACATACACATGAATTAGGAACCCAAAATACCGATGAACTACTGCAGGTCAATTGCTTTAGATTAGCACCTCTTATAGGGCAAGGAGAACATTCCAAAAAGATGTTATAAGCCTCATAAGATGCGTTGTCTTGTCAAGAAAAGATATTGTTGCTGAACAACCCTAAGGCCAATGGCTGTCTTACCAGATTCTTTCTACTACCAGATAAGCATTATTCTATTGAACTCCTTGGACCTTTTTTTTTTTTTCATCCAGAGAGAGAATATTCCACTTCAATCTGAACCAGGTAAAGCTTTCATGGGTGAGGGAAAGGGGAGAGGTTCTGATACTCCCTTCCTTCAATCCTTCACACCCCTCATCATTATTGAGTCCTTTGATCACTGGGCTATTCAGGAGGAAGCTTCCTGAAAAGTGGATTCTATGCACGTAGGAGGTGGAAAGGAGATGTAAGAAGTGACTGTCACTTCTTCCAAATTTGATGATTATCCAGTTCCTGCCTACTTCTCTTAATGTAAATCCTACTAGAATTTTATGAGTGGCTCATTGGGAAAATTGAAAATGTTATTGGCAGGCAATTTACATTGTTTCAGAGAAATTGCATCAGGGCAAGTTTTTGCCCACACATCACTAACAACATTAACTCTTCACTTTAACTGGAGTCAATTTTCATTCTTTCCTCCCAGTATATACAAAACAGAGAGGAAAGGGGGAGGAGGGAGGGAGTGTTCTTTGGCCTCTAAAAAGTTGATACTGCTTGTATAGATTAGGTCCCATAGATTCCAGGTACCAGGTTATCAAGACACCTAGTAACCGGCCTTCTCTCTGTCACACACACAGCATTCCATCTCCCATTCCCCATGTATGTGACTTTACACAGGCTCATTGTTTGGGTTTTGATGGGTCAGAGAAAATGTAAATAGCAATTGTTTCTGTTCAGGCCAGAAATTCTGAGGGTCTTCCCCTCCCAGAATGATTCTTTTGTGAAGGCAACCTAGGTCATTTTTTGCCTCAATTCTTCCCTAGGCTTTAATTACTGAATGGGCTTTTCCTCAGACAAACAAATCTGGGAAAGATCATAGCTTAAAAAGGCCATGGTCTCCCACTGCAACCTGGGCCATCATCAGTCCTCTTGATCTATGTCTTGCCACTGGACTCTGGTGGTTCTGGGGGGAGAGAGTGAGGCTGGTGAGTCTGCACAGTTCTGCCTAACTTAAATCCAATTCACTCGCAAGTCACAACATCACCTGCCTGATGTCACTGGTCCTCTTCAAGTAGGAAGGACAAACAATAATGACTTTACACAGGTTGAGTATTTCTGGGAAATCTTCCATATAGCTTAAGTGACTCTGTCTGACAGAATACAGCCAATTCTTACTTTACTTTAAGTGGACTATTATACAAATAATAGTCCTCAGACCTCCCTGTACCAGCTGGGCTCTGCTGGGGCCCTTTGCCTTCTAGCACTCCATACCTTGCAGCCAGAACACTTCAGTGACTGTAGTGGAGGACCCCTGACACAGGCAATGCCCCTGCCACTGCTTCTGGTTGCTGAGTTTGGACCAGAGGACCTGTTTGCCAGAGAGTCCAATTCCTGTAATGGGAATTTGCGTAAAACAAGAACTGTCTGTAAATGCCCATTTTCCCTTCTTTGAATTTCTAATGTGAAAAGCTAAAACAAATTTATGAATTTGGTAGAAGGAACTGAAGACCATCTCCTAGATCCAAAATAAATCTGTTAGGCCATGGTATGAAGACTCCATCACCAAAAATGGAACAGAGAGAAGGTTTGTCATTGAAGTATTTGGATATAAATCCTCTGGATAGTGGCAGTAGCCAGTGAGTTATTGATTTTGTTCAGAATCCAGAGAACTCTGAGCTAAAGAAGTGAAGAATGTCAGTGGGGAGATACTGAACATAAGAATAAACCAAAAGGATAAGGGTTGTCCCAAGAGGGGCTTCCACACCCAGTACAGAGGACTAGGAGATGGCTGATGGTTCAGAGAAACAATCACTTGGGTACAACATGCTTCTGACCCTCAGGGTAAAAAGCATCTCAAAAGGAGCTTCTATGGAGGTCTCAATAGTTCCTTGCTAAAGCAAAAAAAAAAAAAAGTTCCTCATACGCCACATACCCAGAGGACCAACAATTCAATTTCAGGTCAATCTACTTGGGGGCAAACTCAATTCAAGCCACCCTGAGTCTTTTCCATAGCTTCTTGTCTCACATTAACCCCAATTGGTGGTGTGGCAGTATGGGGGTGGAGGTAGGGGGCCAGGGAGGGGAGGATATGGTGGGGGAGTATTAGTTGAAGCTACTCCAGATCCAAAAGCATTCTGGCCCATGAAAAAGAGATACAAAATACATAACATAGTTTACTAAAATCTCTCATTAAATTATTCTGAAGAAATGTGTGACCTGAAAAGTTATCTAACTGCATTAGACACCTATTATAAGACAGGCCACAGTTAATCCAATACTTTTAGTGGAAAGCTAAGTGAACATCACTTCATAACAACATTGGGAAGAGAATGGGAATTGGAATGGAGAGTAATAAATACCTAGGTTTATATCTTGCTTTGATATTTATGGTATATTGTGAGAAATAGTTATTAATAATTGATATCGTGGGGGACCCAGTGAACTCCCCTTCTTTTTTTGTGGGGCAATGAGAGTTGAGTGACTTGCCCAGGGTCACACAGCTAGTAAGTGTCAAGTGTCTGAATTCAGTCTGAATCCACTGCACCACCTAACTGCCCCCTCCCCTTCTTTCTTAGTCCTTACTTTCCCACCTCCCCCACTCCAAAGTCCAGTTCTCCTTGTTATATTCTTCATTTGGATCAATCCCAACCAAAACTTTCAAAGAATTTTGGGTGGAGCAGATCCTTTTATCTAGATAACTGAAGAACTTTACTGATGAGATTTTGCCTGCACTGAATCACACCTAAGTGGGAATCATTGGGCCCCCTTAAGTTTGGATTTGATTTTCATTCTTTCTCTGGTATCTTCTTTTTACCAATATTTGGGTAATTTAAGTCATGTATCCCCAGACTTCTTTTTAATTGACACAACTCAAAATCATGTCAACCAATTAGTTTTGATTGCCATGTGATGGGCCTTCTACAGTTAGAAGGGTATATAAAAGGTCACCTTACTGGCAGTAGGGGTCTTTGGTCAGAGAGAGACAACCAATGACCATCCTTTTATTAATAACCTACCATCCTATTAATAAAATGATTAAATTGCCCTGAAACTATGTCTCTCATAATTTAATCATTACACTATGTGATTTTAATCAAATCATTTCACCTCTTTGGGCCTTGTAAAAAGAAGGCACAAGGGGCAGGCAGCTAGGAGGAGCAGTGGATAGAGCACCGGCCCTGAAGCCAGGAGGACCTGAGTTCAAATCCAGCTTCAGACACTTGACACTTACTAGCTGTGTGACCTTGGGCAAGTCACTTAACCCCAATTGCCTCACCAAAAAAAAAAAAAAAAAAAGAAGGCACAGATGAAATGGACTCTAAGGACTGAATCTATAACCTAACCCTAATCATCAGCCTGTAGGCAGCTAAGTGGTTGATTGGATAGGACACCAGACTTAGAATCAGGAAGTTTCATCTTCCTGAGTTCAAATCCAGCCTCAGACACTTACTAACTGTGTGATCCTAGGCAAGTCACTAATCCTGTTTGTCTTAATTCTTCAACTGTAAAGGGAGCTAGAGAAGGAAATGACAAACCATTCTGATATCTTTGCCAAGAAACCCCAAATGGGGTCATGAAGAGTTAAACATGATTGAAAAAAACTGAAAAACAATGGTCCACAATCTATGAAATTTCCAAAGGCCCAAAAAACATTTCAGGCTGTTACAGGCTCAGTTTTCTTTAAATTTTGGAGATTACAAGTGGGAATCAAAGGAATGCCCATCAATTGGGAAATGGCTAAACAAGCTGTGGTATATAATGGTGATGGAATATTATTGTGCTATAAGAAATGACAAGCAGAATGATTTCAGAAATACCCAGAAAGATTTGTGTGAACTAATGTATGGTGAAGTGAGCAGAACCAAAAGAACATTGTACACAGAGATAGCAATATTGTTTGATGAAGAACTGTGAATGATTTAACTATTCTCAGCAATAACAATGATCCAAGCAATCCCAAAGGACTAATGATGAAGCATGCTATCCACCTACAGATTTTTAAAAAAAGTGATATTGATTGAACACAGACTGAGACATGCTATTTTTCACTTTCTTTCATTTTTTCTTTTATTCAAGTTTTCTTGAACTAAATAGCTAATGTGCTAATGTTTTTTTAATAATTGCACATGTATAACCCATATCTCATTTCTTAACACCTCAGGGAGAGGTAAAGGGAGAGAGGAAAGGAGGGGCAAAATTTGGAACTCAAAACTATAAATAAAAATGTTTATTATTAAAGAAAATGAAGTCTTATATCTAGCTTAAAACCCAAAATTTAAAAAAAAAATCTTGGAGTTCTTGGTACTTATTTTGGATCTCTAGATAAATTCTGGATTCTCAAGAATCCCCTGATCTAGTTGACTTCTTGATGATAAGGAGAATGATTAGACATCCTCATTTCGGTATGACTTGGAGCAATAATTCAAGCTTCATATTTTATAGGGACGTTATGGCATTAAGGTTAACCTCGTTTTGACTGTGTTTATCTCAAGGTCTTATAGGGAATGAAAAGACGCTGAACTACCTAAATGCCTAAGTAACAGAGATGGTTATGTTTATTCACATAAATCCTGGATTCTATTTCCCAGGCATATTAATTATAAAGTGAGGAAGAAAGGAAGAAATCATAAGAAGAGTTGCATGCACATTTACTATGACCTTTAAAAGCTTTCATTAATTATAGGGATTCATTCCTCCCCCATTCATCTGCTAAAGGACAGTGAATAAATTCAATTATACCACAATCAGTTGCAGAGTCACAAAGCATTTCTCTTTTCTAATAAAGGAAGTTCTTCCTTTAGAAAATCCATACATTCGTTAAATCATTATTCAGAGTAAAAAAAAATCTTTTATATAAGAATCACAAAAGAAAATTCTTATGTGAGGATACCATGTAGTTTATGCCAATATTTTTATTTTAATGAAAGATACATGGAGTCATGAAATTAGTGAAAAGTGATTAAAAGTTTGTATTTCTGCTTTGCTTTCAGGTTTCAGTCCATCAATAAACATTTTTTAAACAGGAACTATGTTCCAGTCACTGCAAGTGCTGGGGATAAAATGAATAGAAAATAAAGCTTGACATTTGGAAATCAAGATTAGCACACCACTGGAATGTAGAAGGCACTTAATAAATGCCTGTTAAGTTGATCTGAGCTTCTCTGGTCTATAGACACCACTTCTGCTATCCCAGTTCCTTGATCTTGGCTTTCTTCACAGGATTGAAAAAAATACTGTCATTTCAGTTGTATCCAACTCTTGATGACCCCATTTAAACTTGTTTTTGTTTGGTTTTGGTTTTGGTTTTGGTTTTGGCAAAGATGCTGGAGTGGTTGGCCAATTCCTTCCCCAGCTCATTTTACAAATGTAGAAAATGAAACCAAAAGTTTCAAGTCACTTGCCTAGGGTCACATAGCTACTAACTATTTGAGGACAGATTTGAACTCAGGAAGATAAATGTTTCTGACTCCGGGCTCCACAATCTATCCACTGTGCTACATAGTAGCCTTGAAAATAGATAGTACCTTTTGGGGGCTGCTAGGTGGCAGAGTGGATAAAGCACTGGCTCTGGATTCAGGAGGATCTGAGTTCAAATCAGACCTCAGATACTTGACACTTACTAGTTGACCCTTGTTGCTCCACCCCCCAACCCCGCCCCCCCAAAAGGCATCAATGAACCACATATTCCTACTTGTCATGGGGACCACAGATCTTTGCAGTATAAAGTCAATTTTGGTGGCTTATGGGACAAAGGAGGGAGATGGTAAAGAAAGAAAAGCCAAGAATTGTTTACTTATCTTTTCATTTAAAACCCTTTGTCACTTTCTATTTTGTTTCCTATTATTTCTCATTTTAAAAAGAGAAAAAAATAATTTCTATAAAAGGAAAATCAAGGAAAATGTATCTATGACAACAAAACAAACCAACATGTTAAACCTCCAGGCCCATCGATGGTTATTGCTGCAAAACAACAGTAACAATACAAAAGTCGGGATAAAAAGTAAACATTGGTATATTTTGCATGTGAATTGTAAAGAGCAGGAAGAAATTCAGGAAGAGAAGTACTCATGTAAATATGGAAATTTGTGCACCAGGAGAGTTTGATAGAATGAATCATGCAGATGGTAATAGAGTGGGGACTTAGTAATAAATATAAATATAAAATTGGCTGGACATAATAACAATACAACCATAGCACTGTTCCATCAGTTCTTAATACTCACCTGTACATGAGAAATCATCCACACGGATATACCCTGGGATACAATCACAACGATATGATCCAGGTAGGTTAACACACACTGTGTTAGCATGGCAATAATGCATCTTAGCAGCACACTCATCAATATCTGAAGGAGAAAAGAACCACAAAGAAACCTATCAGTGAAGCACCCCTATGCCCAGTCAAGAGCACAATAATTTGGGGATGAAACAGAAGACAAGGACCCTTTAAAGCAAACAAAATTGGTTTGACATATTAAGAGAAAAAGCTGATGTGCAAAATCCAGCTCATTCCTGGGACTTATTCTTAAACAAAAATATAATTTAGAAAAGTATAAGGCAAGATGTAACTGCTAACAACCTAGGCAGTAGAGAAGCAGAGTCTTGCTTCTATATTTTCCCTCTTAAAACAGAGAACTCTTTGAAAAGCCGAAGCCAAAGAGAGTTGTGTCCATGGTGCTATGTGCTAATTAATATTCATCATGTGTTCACCATCCATAGTATAGTTTTGCTTAGAAAGATCAAGGGAATAGGTACAACTGGTCTTGTCTTTCTTACTAAGACATGTTTTACTCTATATGCTGCAAAATGCTGTCACAGAGGGGCTCATTTTGCCCACAACAGACTGCTGATATAGCAGCTGTAGCAGGCATGTCCAGAGACATGATGCAAATTACTGAACAGCCATTCAGCAATCCTATGGCACATCCTGTGGGATATTAAAATGGGATGTTCCAGCACAATTCACTATTCTTAAAGGGAGACGAGGGTGATTTATGTTCCTCTTTCTGACTTTCATGATGAGAATTAGCTAGCAATTAGGAGTATGTAGAAATATGTTCTGGTTGTAGTAATGTAAGGAATACACTGTTGAAAATTAGATTATATCTACTATAGTAGTAGGATAGGTAGGTAGTCCAGTAAATACAGTGCCAGCCTTGGAGTCAGGAAGACGCGAGTTCAAATCAAGCCTCAGACACTTAGTAGCTGTGTGACTGTGGGCAAATCACTTAACCCTATTTGCCTCAGTTTTCTCATCAGTAAAAATGATATGGAGAAGGAAATGGCAAACCACTCCATTATCTTTGTCATGAAACTTCCAAATAGGGTCATGAAGAGTCAGACATAACTAAAATGACTGAACAATAACAACAACTCTAGTAGTCACTTTGAAATACCTACACTTTGCAAATGAAGTATGGAATGAATTGAATGGTTGACTATATGTCTCTAAAAAGCATCATTCTGACACTCCCTAAAATCCTTAGACTTGACTGCTGAACATCAAAACAGACAGCATGTGTTCTTGGGAAATTTATTCCTTTCTTTCTCTAAAAAGGAAGTCACTTTTTAAAAAATCACAATTAAAATAACTTCACAGAGGAGAAAAAAAGAATGGGCAAAGAAAAATAAAAAAGAAAACAAATAAGAGAAAGAAAAGGAAGGGAAGTGGAGAAGGAGATTTTAAAAAAAGCAATTACATCAATCTCCTACTACAAGGTCTTCAAAGGAAGACACATAAGTTAGCTAAGTTTCCAGAAACCTAAGTTTATTATTATAATATCCAAACCATGGGACACATTGTTTTGACTTCTTATTTGAAAGAATGACTGAACAAGTTGTGGTATATGTTCATGATAGAATAATACTGTGCTATAAGAAATTATGAGCTCATTGGTTTTAGAGAAACATGAATAGACTTGTACTACGTAATGAAGGATGAAATGAGCAGACTCAAAAGATTGTTGTATATAGTAACAAAAAACATTGTTTTAAGAACAAGTTTGAGAAACTAAGTCATTTTGACTATTATAAATACCCAAATTAACTAGAAAGGACCTATGAAAGAAGACACTATCTGCCTCTCTAGAAAGACCCAATAAATAGATGTAGAGGATGATATACACATACACACATATTTGTGTCTAATAATAGCCATCTCTATGGTGGAAGAGAAGAAGAAGAAAAAAAAAAGGTGGGGAAAGAGTTGAATGATAACTTTATTGCATATTTTAAAGGAATATCAAGTTGTACATAATTTGCAGTATCACATGCAATCTTCTTTTTATATTACTATGTGATAGAAATTATTGTTTCATTTCATAATTTAAAATAAAATAAACATATTTTTTTTTAAAAATAAAGAATTGATCAGTCTCAAGGTCGTGCCGACAATGGCCTTTGAACAGCTCTACTTGGTTCCCCACAAAAAAGTCCAAAAACATTCCTCCAGCACATCATTGGAAATTAGATCTTGGTAGTTTCTTGTAAAGGGAGGGAAAAATTACTCTGTAGAACTTCAGGTAAGATTTGAACATCAATCTGAACTTCTTGCTTATAAATGAAGTCCATAAATGACTACAAATATTTAGTTAGTTTCATGGGTCAGTGGAGACAAACAAAATTTATAACCTAATGGTTTACCTTACCCTGGTGAGCCACTCCACTCTTAGATGTCTATAGACTGACTTTATTGTCAGAAGACTCCTCAAGCTAATAAGAGAGAGGGTCATCCCTAGTAGTCTGGTTGCCAAACAATAACTTATTTGGCTTTGATATGTCATGAAATAAAGAAAGTTATAATTGTGTTAATAGGTGACACTTGTATTATATGTTAAGGTTTGCAAAGCCCTTTACACACATTATTTCCTTGAATCCTCATAAAAATCATCAGAGGTAGCTACCAGATGTCTTATTATGACCATCTGACATATGAGAAAACTGAGTCTCAGTGAAGTTAGATGAGTTGTCTAATGTCACATATTGATAAATATCAGAGGTAGTATCAAAGCACAATTCTCTCCAATTCCAACACTGTTTTCAGCATAATGGGATGACTGTTTAAGAAAAAGAAAGAAAAGCATCATAATTGTACTGCATTTTAAGAATTTTTCTTATAAAAACCCTATTAGGATAGGTTGTAAAAGTATTATTAGTCCAGTCAAAACTAGTATGGTTCGGGGCAGCTAGGTGATGCAGTGGATAATGCACCGGCCCTGGATTCAGGAGGACATGAGTTCAAATCTGGCCTCAGACACCTGACACTTACTACCTGTGTGACCCATTGCCCCGCAAAAACAAAAACAAAAACAAAAAAACTAATGCAGTTCTTACTATGTCCAGGCATTGTAGTAAACACTAGGGAGAAAAAGAAAGGTAGAAAAATGGTCCCTGCCATCCAGGAACCAACATTAATATGAGAGAAACAGAGACAGAGAAAGAGAGGTAGCAAGGAAAAAATGTTCAAAGAAGATATATACAGAGCAATACAAGGGAATCGCAGAGGAGAAGAATCAGAGAGTTGGAGAGGTTCAGTTATTATAGTAATTAAGTATCAGGGAATGGACTCTGGCTCAAGTCTACTATCATCACTATAATATTTCAATTATACTATGCTAGAATCACAACACTCTGCCTTGGTCAGGTCACCTCTGATGGGATCTTCAAAGCCTTGAGAAGCAGCATGGCATGGTGGATTGAATGCCAGACTTGAAGATATAAAGACCTGGGCTTTCTCTGCACTGTCAGAAGTGTCCAACATGCAGCCAAAGGTCTTGCGTTCCATAAGTACTTGTAAAGCTCCTACTATGATCCAGGTTCTGTGCTAAGCACCGGGACTACAATTATAGGCAAAAGACAGTCCCTAATCACAAGGAGGTCATAGTTGAATGGAGGAAACAACACACAAACCACTATATAAAAACAAGGTATATAAAATTCACCATGGAATAATTTTAAACAAATTTTTTCTGGTACATTTAATAAGATTTCAACTTGAAAATTTCATTATACTGCTACATTTCAAAATCTGCCTAGCTGTTATTCCTCAGTAATATAATACCTACTTTGCTTCTGTTACTCAGCCACCTGGAACTGGTAAAGAATTTCCTTTTTATGAAGCCTTAGGACCATAAGCTAGAAAGAACTTCATGATTATCTAGATGACTAAATTTCAGAGTTGAGAGAGACATCAGTAGGCATTTAGCCTTTGACCCATACCTGAAAGAAACTCCTTCATTAACAAACCCAAGGAAGAGTCATGCACTGGGTCAATCAACTACTCCAGCCCATTCTTCTTTCTAATTATTAGGAAATTTCCCAGGACATTAACCCTTAAATTATATCTTAGCTATTAGCCATTGTTCCTGCCCTCCAGAACAAATCAGAACATTCCTTTTCTACATCAAAGTTCTTCATGGACTTGAAGAGAGCTGACTTATTCTTTTTTAAGCTAGCATATTCCAATCTCCTGTCTTTTGTTCAGCCTAAATATCACCAGTAGCAATAAGATATGGGTACATGCCTTTCACTACTTCCATTGTCCTTTTCTCTATAGTCTCCAACTTATCAATATGTTTCCTAAACGGTGGCAGCCCAAACTAAAAGAAATACATCATGCTTGATCTGACCAGGACAGAGAATTGAGATAGTAGACAGTTTCCTGGAAACTGTCTCTATTAATGAAGTCCAAAATTGCATTAGCTGGTTTGTCTGCCATATCACACTATTATCTCATATTGAACTTGTGTTCCATTAACAGCTCTAGGTTTTTTTTGTTTGTTTTTCCAGACAAATTGCTACTTAATCATAGCTTCTCCATCTTGCATTTGCAAAGCGAAGAATTTTTGAACAGATATGCACGACTAGACAGCCCAGCCGTTCCAAGAACTTTTTGGGTCCTAACTCTGTTAAACCCTCTCACTTTACAATTAAGGAAACTGAAGTCCCATGGAGTAATGTCTTGCCCTAGTTCATATAAATAGTAAGTAAAAAAAAAAACCCTGAGATTTCACCCCAAGTTTTCTGACCACAAATTTGATTCTATTTAGACTACACTATTCTGTCTCATTCTGACACCTGTAGATATTGTCATTTTTATAGGGAGGGAAATTGAAAGTTTAGGGCCAGAAACTGATGGCATAATGGCCCATCCAATCTGTTAAGTGAAATAATAAGAGCTTCACAGAGGTGTAGGTCTTATATGTGTCTTATATATAAAAAGACTCCATTTTCACTTCTGATGAAATTTCCCTTGACACTAAACCTGTTGCCACTCATTTACTTGGATGTCACCAGCAACTCCTTAAGTACAATGAGAGGTAGAGCTAGCATGGTACCCAGATGTCAAAAAAATTGACTTTGAGCATCCAGAAAATCAGTGAAGCATCGGAATATCCCCAAATGCTGAACTGTCAGGGCCACCCTTTGACCTTATTGTATAGGTCTTCCTTTTCTTGAGTCTTCACCTGAACCTCAATTAAGCTAAACCCCTTTCACACAGCTATCAACTCATGAAAGATCTCCCCATGGGCCAGATGGCCAGAATGATATCTGGTGTTCTTGGTCCATGGCTTCATATTGATAAGTCTAATGCCCCCATCTTGATACTTACACCAAACTCCCACTCTTTAATCTTTCACACACTGATTCCAGCACTTAAAAATAAAAGATCAGCTCTATCCCCAACCATTATACCCAATACCCTAGATAGAGTCAGATTGGGTCAAACAGAACAGGACAAGAGATCAAATCTGTGGGCTATTATTTAAAGAGAATTTCAAAGCTAATGGGCACAGTGCCCTCATAAACCTATGGGAAAGAAAGCATTGTATAACTTTATGTAGGGGATGGGAGGAATTCCAAGTTTCTTATAGTAAATTAATCCCACATACTCCTTCACAAAGGGCAAGAGAATAAAGTTGAACTTTATTGATAAAGTTGTATAGTCATAAGAAAAACTCCTTTCCATATTTCCCTGGACCTTAGACAACAGGTTCCAAGTTCAGTGTCAACTTATTTTCTTCACCCTCACCAATGAGTACATAGAAAGATTTTAAGGAGTCTATGAACTTAGATGTGAAGCAATTACATCTTTATTTTCACTAATTTTAAGTGAAACTTAGCATTCCCTTCAATTGTTTGAAAATATCCTGAGATAGGGTTCATAGGCATGATCAGATGTCAAAGGGGTCCCTGACACACACACACACACACACACACACACACACACACACACACACACACACAAACAATAGCAGCCCCTTTTCTAGACCGTTCTATAATGCCAAGGAAATGAAGAGACATGCCTTGGGTTAAAATTCTGACTTTGTTTCTTGCTACTTGTGTGATCCTGGTGAAGTCAACTAATGTTTCTGAGCCTTAGTTTCTTCATCTATAAAATGAGGGTGATGAAATAAATGACTTAAAGGTCCCTTCTGACTTGAAATCTGTATTTCTTTGACTCATTTAAAACTGAAGAAGCCATTCATCCTTGCCTCAGAGGTTTAATCTTTAGCTGGTTGGCAGCAGCTGCCAGCAAGGTTATCAATATGGATGGCCACTTCTGGACTGCTCAGATCTGATAACTCATAACCAGCCTGAATCCATAGGCTCATTTCCCTCAGGCCACCAGACAGCTGTTCAAAGGCCTTGGCCTGGCCAGATTTGAAGTAGTGACTCATATGTAACAACCTTATTTGATTCTGAACCATGTAAGACATCTCCTTGTTTTGTTGGATTTTGAGCTCCTCAGGAAAAAATATATTTGTGTATATATGTATGTATACACACACACACACACACACACACGTATACATGCATACATATATACACAATCCACACACACACACACACACACGTATACATGCATACATATATACACAATCCACACACACACACACACACACACACACTCTTCCACTTCCAAAAAAGCAGATGTGGGGAGGGATGAGAAACTCAAAGGGGAACTGGCTACATTTGTTTACCAATCAGTATTCCTCTAAGTAACCTGGGAGACCATGGAGGCACATCAATGCTGCACTGCTGACTGCCCCTTTTTAATAGGTTTTCCAGTTGGTGGCTTTAGCAATTCTGTTTCTTGCATAACTAACAATTTACTGGCAGAGGTCCAGGCAGAAGAGTGCCTCCAAATAAAGCATATATGTTGACTAATATGTCAGAAAATTACCCTGACACATTTCCTCTTTGTACAGTTTCATAACTTGACTATAAGGGATAATAACCAATGCCTGGATAACTGAAAGGGGATGGGGACAAAGTTGGTAAATCAGGGACCTTGGGATAACTAGAAGGAAGAAAGTGAAGAAATATCAATAAATTCACCTTCTAAATGGGAATACATTAATTGGACAATTACTGAAAGTTAATATAAATTATCCTGAAAGACCTTGGTGAAAGTTCCTGCCTTGCAAATAGTTACAATAAAACTATTGAGGGAGCTTCCAGAATATATTGGATTATTCACAATTGAAGTAGCAGTTTAAATTGAGGGTTTCCAGATTGTTTTTGCAATCTTAACAAGGGTTAAGTGACTTGCCCATGGTCACACAACCAAAGATGGCTTAGAAGGTCAGAAGGACAGAGCTGATGTGCTGATATAGGAGTGAAGCCCAACCCCACAGTCACACTAACACAGATCCAGTACCAGGAAGGCCTCCTCAGAGAAAGAGACCCCCAGAGACTCTGAATCAGCTGCAGTGCCAGTGTCATCTGGAACTAAGCTCACAGTCTGGTGAGAGGGCTGAGCCTTTGGCAAGGGGGAGATTACAGGGGTCTCTGCTGGTTCTGAGGCTGAATTTGGGTTTTACACCCCTATTGGAAACCAAGAGGTAGGCTTGAGTAGCAGTGACCCAGGTAGGGGAAGGGCACAGGCTCGTTAGGGGGTAACAAGCACAGCACACAAAGTTTTGCTGTCTGGTTAATTAGCAAGTGGGCCTGGAGTTATCTACAGAAATGAAACAGGCCAGGTGAGTGAAGAACCTGCCCCTCCTTAGATCATACCACCTGGGAACCCCTGAAGCTTGGGAAAGTACAGCCTGGAAACAGCACCCCACTTTAAGGAGCTAAAAGTCAAGTAAAAGAAAGGCAACATGATCAGAAAGAGAAAGGTGAGGACCATAGAAAGTGTCTCTAGTGACAAGGAAGATTTAGGTGCATCCTCAGAAGAAGATCGCAATATCAGGGCCCCTATATGTAAAGCTTCCAAGAAAAATATGAATAGGTCTCAGGCCATAGAGGTGCTCAAAAATGACTTTGAAGATAAAGTTAGAGAAGTAGAGAAAAAATGGAAAGAGAAATGAGGGTGAGGCAGGAAAGACATGAGAAAAAAGTCAACAGGTTGAAAAGCCAAATGGAAAAAGAGATACAAAAGCTCTCTGACGAAAATAATTGCCTAAGAATTAGGATTGAACAAATGGAAGCTAGTGACTTTATGAGCAACCAAGACACAATAAAGCAAATCCAAATGAATAAAAATAGAGGGCAATGTGAAATATCTTCTGGGAAAAACTGCTGACCTGGAAAAATAGATCCAGGAGAGATCATTGAAAATTATTGGACTACCTGAAAGTCATGATCAAGGAAAGAGCTTAGACATAATCTTTCAAGAGACTATCAGGGGAAATTGCCCTGATATTCTAGAAGCAGAAGGTAAAATATACATTGAAAGAACCTACCATTCACCTCCTGAAAGAGACCCCAAAATGAAAACTCCCAGTAATATTATAGCCAATTCCAGAGCTCACAGGTCAAGGAGAAAATATTGCAAGATGCCAAAAAGAAAGAATTCAAGTACTGCAGAGCCTCAGTGAGGATAGCACAAGATCTAGCAAATTCTACCTTAAAGGATCTGAAGGCATGGAATATGATATTCCAGAAGGCAAAGGAATTGGTATTACAACCTATAATCAACTATCCAGCAAAACTGCATATAATCTTTCAGAGAAAAAAAAGGGACTTCAATGAAAAAGAGGACTTTCAGGTATTTGTGATGAAAAGACTTGAAATGAAGGGATAATTTGACTTTGAAATACAAGACCCTAGAGAATCATCAAAAGTTAGAGTTGAGTGACATGCCTGGGGTCATGCAGTGGGCAAGTGTTTTTTATCTGAGGCTAGATTGGGGCTGGAGTCCTCGTGGGTCCAGAGTGGATGCTTTCTACACCGTGTTACCTACCTGCCCCATGATGACATGTTTAGGGTAAAATTGAGGGGTGAGAGGTATGCACTGGGGGAGGGGGAAGGGCATAGTTAGCACGCTATGAAATCCCATATGAAAGAAACAGGAAAGGGCTTATGGAGTGGGGGAAGAGATGGGGGAGGAACAGGGCAGTAAATGAACTTTACACTCAGAATTTGAATTCAGATCCCTGGACTCCCAATCCACTACTCTTCCCACTATACTATAATGCCTCCTGGTGTAACTGATTCATTTGGCACTTTGATGGTCTGTGACTTCCAAGGATCTTCTCTAGGAGGACCATCTAATAATCTTGAGTCCAGAGCTCCCTCCAAAATGTGCCTCTATTGCATTTCCATCAAAGTGGGCCATAAGCTTAGTACTTTTAACAAGTCAGCCAAATATATTCAATTGATCTCAATATGTATCTCCAGGCAAACATTGACTATCATGAAGGCATGAAGTCGAATCAGAAAGAATTGATGTGTGGAGGGGGCCAACACTTGGAACATGTTGACTTTTCTGTCCACATCTGATTTGTCCATATTCCAATTTCTTCTGTCTCACGCTCATTATTATCCATGACATTTTCACCCAGATGGCCCCCTCTATAATATAGCCTAGTTTTATGCCCTATATTACTTCTCTGACCTTTATAAATAAAATCTTCACATTTGATCATTTTAGGACCTAACTGGCCCCTGGAAACATATTGGGGCAAAATATCCATTCCTGGCAAGAATCCAAAACCACAGGGGGAGTCTGACTCATTCCACTTAGTACTTCAGAAAGACCCAAGTATAATTAAGCACCTGATGAGGAAAAAAAGCTTTGATTTTTTATTATTATTTAATGTTGTGAGAGATTCATCTATAAAGCACATGGGCAGTATGTATAAACTCAGGTACAATGGAGCTCAATTGGTGATTCATTCATGGAGACTTTTTGTCCTGTTTGAAATATTCAAGCTTATCTTCCACTGATCTTTGGAAGCGGTAAAATATACGATTTATGATTCTCTCCTGCTTGTTGAAGTAGTTTGTTTTCCTTTTTAAAAAGCATACTTATGGGTTTTGAACTAAAACCTTACATGGAATAATAATATTTCACACATAACCAAGGAATGTATATGACCTGCCTAATAGCACCAACTAAAACCTTACATGGAATAATAATATTTCACACATAACCAAGGAATGTATATGACCTGCCTAATAGCACCAACTAAAACCTTACATGGAATAATAATATTTCACACATAACCAAGGAATGTATATGACCTGCCTAATAGCACCAATAGGGACATATGTATATGTGTTGGGGAGGGACTAAGGAATCTGCATCATTCATTATACTATAGGGCATAGATGGCTAGAGATCAGAAGAACTCCCTCCAGATATACTTGCTAATTTTTCCAGCCTATTTCTTGACTTTTAAATCTTTGTTAAAGTGGGGCACTGCTTCTAGGGTGCAGCGTGCACTGCCCCAAGGTTCAGTGGGTTTGAGCAGCTGTTTTCAGAGATACTTCTAGGAATTTGTAAGTCCTTAGTTCTTCCAAGGTGGTATGATTTAAAGAGAGGCATGTTCACCACTCTTCTGGACTGTGCTCTGGTCTACAAGCTGCTTCTCTGCCCCCTTCAGAGATACCTAATGAGCTGGCCAGACAAGGCAACCCATAGTGAATAGAAGACCTGATTTGGAATCATTAATAACTGCTTTCAAACTCTGCTTCTAACATAACCTGGAGGTAGAATACTGGATAAGTCACTTAATATCTCAATGTCCCATGCAACTTTTTAAGACTATAAGTCACTGAAAAGTTGCATATCTGTATTGTTGGATGGGTTTTCCATATTAAGTATTTCCTACATTGATGAAATCACAAGTCTATGGAGAAGGAAGAGGAAAAGGCATTTTTCACCCTGAATTTTCAAGGATTTTAGAATTCGAGGAGACTTCAAATGATCTAGTCCTATCCCTATACATTTACCATAGGCAGAGCACCATGCAGATTTCAAAGGTGAGACCACCTGAATCCAGAAAGATTCATGACCATAAAGCTATAGATTTAGAGCTAAAAGAAACTTCAGAGGTAACTAAGTTCTACCCCCTCATTTTACAAATAAGGGAGCAGACCCAGAAAGGCTGTGACTTGACTAAGGTCACACAAGTCATGCAGAAATTTGAAGGCAGGTCTTGAATGAAGGACCCCTCCTTCTAGAACCAGTACTTTTCCCACTATACCACACTTTCACCCCTTTGAGAGGACTAAATTCTATACCAAAAGCAACATAATGTCTAAAAAAATCTTTATGTCCCAAAACAGAAGCATGTAAAAGAAAATAGAACAATTTTTACAGGACCAAGCTTCTCCTTTATTCCTGTACTCCTACTGCCTGTGGAGGCTAATGGGACTTGTCTGCTCATAATAAAAGGTAGACTGTGTTCCCCAGGCTTTAAATTGGCTCCTGTTGCATTGACCTTCATCACCCTAATCTGAGGTTTTAACAGATTCTCCTTCTACCTGTTCATTACCACAGTTCCTGGAAAACATTTATGAAAACTGACCCATGTTTTTGTACTGTACCTTGACACCGGTGTCAAAAAGACTTGGCATCATAGCCTGACAGAATCTGGAGTCTAAAAGAAGCAGGATCTTTAATCACATGACAAAGCAGACTTGAACAAGTCTTTAATGAAATGGGGAGGGGAAAATTTTCAAGAGAATTCCCAAACTCCTTCATTTCTCAACTTCTCAGAGACTAGAAAATGAGAAGGTGAATACACTAGCAATGTATACAATACCTTGCACATCTAACTGTACAGTAATCCTTTCTACATCATGACTTTCCCCATCATGGTTTTGATATATCTCAGGTTGGCATAAGAAATTAATTGGGAATTTGGGGGGGAGTTTTGTGGAAGCCAAAATTGAAATGTGAAGGCCAACAGATGACACAGAGTCTATGACCAAAAACTTAGCCCAAATTTTACAATAAGCTGCTGTAAACACCACATAAAAGAAAAAGAAAAAAAAGTTCAGACTTCTCTGGTATGAAGGGAAAGCCAAAAAATTTTATGTGGATTTTCGAGATCACGGGGGTGCTGTGCCCTTAACCCACATGATGTAGAAGGGATAACTGTCATACTTTATGTCTTTCAAAGTATTGCCTTATTTGATCCACCCAATTCTACCACCTGGACAAAGAAGGCATTCTTTCCATTTGGTAGATAATGAAAGCAAGGCTCTGAAACTCTTCTCTTTAGCTTTTAGAGTCATATAAAACCCCGCCCAAAACAATCTTTCATGTGTTATTGTATATTACTTCCCTTCCCACACAGCGTGATCCAACTCCTTCCAAAACCTACTTTTTAGAGGATTGGGATCTGACATTTCCAAGAATTCTCCATTTTCCATCAGCAGCCCTACTTGGTTTCCATTACAGGGAACATCATGCCCAACCGAGGATAAGCTGATTACCTGACATCTCATCATCAAGCTGATTGCCTCTACTTTTGATACTCATCACCTTCTTTACTCCCTGTTTCCTTTCTCCTCTGATTGGAGGCCTGAAGGCTAGAGCACTAAAATCTCTCCAAAGCTTTGCTCTCCTCATTTGATAGATGAGTAAATGGAGGTTCAGAGAGGATAAGTCCCTTGCTCAAGGTCACATAGCTGCTATCAAGGGTAGGATTCAAACCTACATCTTCCTGGTGCCAAGTTGAGCACATTACATCCCATTCTGCCTTGCTTCTATTTTTTCTTTCTTTCTAAAATATAATATAGCTAGGTCTTCATAGACCAATCACCATATACCACCTACCTGTTCTTTTGCAAGCAATAATTTTCCCACAATATTGTAATGACAAGAGTGAGTCCTATACATTAAAATTGCCCATGTGCCAAAATGTTTCATGAGAGGCCTAATTTTCATTATTAAATATTGCAATATTATTTTATAGTAATAATGGATAACATTTATATAATACTTACTATGTGCTAGGCACTATGCTAATTGTTTTACAAATATTATCTCATTGGTCCACACAACAACACTGGGAGGTAGGTGTTATTATTACCCTCATTTTATGGATCAGAAAACTGAGGTAAACAAAGGTTAGGTGACTTATCCAGGGTCCAACAGTTAAGAAGTATCTAAACCCATATTGGATCTCTGGTCTTCCTGACTCCAGGAATGACAGTCTATCCATTGCCATCTAGTTACCTCATTTTATATCCCTCAGGATGTTGAATGTCATAAAAATATACTCCTTGCCAAAAGACTGAAAATGAAATTGATCCTCTAATCCTTTAATGAATAGTAAAATTAGCTGCTTCATCATCTGATATAAATATATCAACTTGATGGTTGTCAGGATTGGAAATACATAGACCCGTATTGGATTCTAAGCACTGCCATAAGCCTGTTTCTCTCTTTGTATGATTTAGGATTATACTGAACTGTTTTTTAGCCCAAACTGCACAATTATTGCTATAAGCCTAGCATTTCTGAGTGCACAGAATGCATAAACTATGAAGCACTTTCTAGTAAGGTGGCAAACAAAGAGGTACTGATTCAGTGTTTATTCCAGAAAGAATCCCATCCCACCAGAATCTGTCCCAGAAAATGGAAGATAGTTTGAATTTTTCTTTGTTTTTGAGACCAAGAAAACTGTGGGCTGGTCCCTAAATGGACTTTTCTTTACACATCAATACTTGGTTAGTCATAATGAAGAAAACTCAAATAGAAAGCCAAGACAGAACCTCTCACAGGTTCCCCCTGTCCCCCCACAATCTCTTCTTCGAGGAAAAACTGTTAAAATAAGATACCGTCATCAGATTTTGATACTCCATTTTTATCACTTTGATTGCAACACAGGCAGTAAAGCTCTGGGCTCACAGAGATAAAGGGAAATCAGTTTTCAGAGTTCATTGTGGGGACTGGAATGGCAATGAATGTGTCTATTCCCTCTGTTTCTTCCTGGTTGTTTCAACTACACTCTTCTCAAAAACAAAAACAAAAACAAACACAAACAACCAAACAAAAACCCCTCCCCCATCACATGTTAATAAAATACCAACTTCCTATAGTCTTTGGTCAATTTTTTATACTAACCCCCCCACCCCTAGCAATCAAAACAAAGTACCCAAGTTTTCAACTTTTAATTATAATGATTCAATGTCAGATTCAGATAAGATTCACTATTGCTTCAAATTAACCAGTGTTCAGACATTGGAATTTGAATTAAATAAACAAACAAAATTTTATGGACCTCATAGTACATAGTTAATGAAGACAATCTGGGGTCTAGAAAATCATTCTGTAACTTAGACAACCACTAATAAGATCAATATTGGAGCAGTTATAGTAATGCAGGAATAGGGATTTGGGTTTGAGTGTGCTCTATAAAGAAGCCTATTCTGATGAAATAGTCATCTTGAAATGGAATTGACACTGTTCCCCATTCCAATTAATTTCATGGACAATAAACTGGCATATCCTAATATTGCTCAATAATGTGTGGCCTATGGTCCTTGGAAACCATTTCTTTTGACAATGTATTTCAGTAAAAAGAATATATTGCCCCAATCATGAGGGTAGGGCAATTGATCTATAAGGGGAAGGAAACATCAGTTATCAATAACCCATACAAGGGAATTAGCCCTGCAGCACCCCCTCCCTCCTCTCTTCCACATCTTCAACCCATTGCCAATAAATAACCTATGTGAAGCAAGGTAACCCAGTCTTCTGGGTTGGGGATATTAAGTTGGCTTTCATGATATAGAGCTTATTATTGTAAAGATGGAAAGCCAGAGAACCAGGTAAGACTTTTGTATAGCAAAGCAAAGCAGCTCAGGGGATTCAGGTTAGCTGGATGGCTTTCCATACATATTTCGGTTTGAGGTCCTTTCTATCTTTCTAGGGAGAGTCTCATATGTTGGGATGTACTGCAAGCTTCTGGAGTTATTAACTTGGAACTTGGAGTTCTTAACTCACCGCAAACATTAAGGACTTGAGTAATTCTGATGCTGAATGACAAGGTCAGTGATGGCTGCATCCCTAATGACACCTGCTCTGGTATTGGCTCTTTTCAAGTCTAAGGCAGTGTTAGAGAAAATGGGACCATGACAGATGCCTTTACCAAAAATCCAGAAGTATACCTGACCACCGCTGTAAGGTTACCAATTCAGTTTGTTTGTGGGAAAATGAGGGTTAAATGGCTTGCCCAGGGTCATACAGCTAGTAAGTGTCAAGTGTCTGAGGATGGATTTGAACTCAGGTCCTCCTGAATCCAGGGCTGGTGCTTTATTCACTGCACCACCTAGCTGCCCCCAAGATTACCAGTTCAGGATAAAGGAATAAGACAAACTCTAACCTAGAATGTATAGGACATAAATGGGGAAATAATAATAATTTTAAAAATCATTATTATTATTATTATTATTAAAGATTTACAAAGTGTTATACATATATATATCATATCATTTGATTCCAACAACTATGTAAAGCGGGTATTATGGTTATGCTGATTTTATAGCCCTGGAAACAAGCTGAAAGAGGCTGTCACTTGCCCAGGCTTACACAGCTGGGAAATGAGGCAAGTATTCAAGCTCAGGTCTTCCTGACTCCAAGTTCAGCCCTCTATCCATTGTCCCACCTTGGTGATGAAAAGACAGATCACTAGGGATCCTACTTCTACTATGTGCAGTATTCTCTCAAGGCACTGTGGTTAATAAAAGCTTGTACCTTTTCATTTTCTTTTCTTTTTTAGAAAGGATTCTGTTTTATAGAACAACGAATCTAATTTTTTTTCTTTATAATAAGGTGTCAAATTAAAAAAAAAACACACAATACATTTTAGCTAATTAAAATTAAGGAAGTAAAATTTACCTGCCCCCTAATTTTAAGTTGTTTGCAATTTGTTTTTCATAAACTATTTCTTTTAAGGTAACTTTAAGCACTTTTCAACCTAGTCAAGAAGAATAGACTCTAACTCCTGATAATTATAAGACACAATGCAGTATGTGCTAAGTGTAGAATGAAGGAACGGTCAGTATTTTCAAAGATGGAGGAGATCATTGTTTGGTCTGGGAAAATTCAAGAATAAACACTATGAGGTTGGGAGAGCAAGGAATAGGACAGAGGAATTCAGCTCAGTATCAAGTGAGTGTCTCATGATCTGAAGGACAAGTACACTCAAGAGAAAAGAAAAACTGGATCTATGAACAGTGTGGAGGAATCATCTATTGGCCACAGGTAGCCTCAGAAGCGGATAGACACTTGGTGACCTTGTCAGTCATTGTCAATACAGCTCTCTTGTCTGCTTTCTTGATTGTAGTAACATTGGGCAAAAGGAAGGAAAATTCGGTTTTAACCTCCTCAGAGCTACCCTCATCTTCCATATAACAGATTAGCATTAGAATTACATCCTTTCCAACTGATGATTGATGTTCAATTTTATTTCTATAGTAATTACAAAATGCCAAGTTGGTTCAGTGGAAGGGTTGCTAAGTTTGGTGTCAGATATCTTACATTTAGATTATAGCTATACCACTCTGCGACCTTGGAAAACTGATTTAACCATTCTGTCTTTCAGTTTACTCATCTTTAAATGAGCAAGTTGGATCTCTAAATTTCCTGAGTTCTGTTTATATGATCCTATGATTTCTACTATTTCAGACATGGCCCCTTCTTGAAAGGCCATTGACCAGGATGTGTGGTATAGTAAAAAGAGGGCTGGATTTGGTTCAAATACCACTCTCTCCTACATGGGACCTTGAGCCTCACTCAGTTTTCTCTTTTGTAAAATGTCAGAGTTGATTTGGATGACATCTAAAGGCCCCTCCAGCTCTAAAATAAACCAGCTTTAGGAAAATCTAAGTCCATTAGAATAAGAACTTGCCTGAGCCCCAGGTTTAACATGAGTTAAACTGATGTTCCTTTCACTTTAGTGGAATTGTCTTGACCTTAGGAGAAAACCTATTGTCTAGATTATGACATGCGTTGTCAAAATTTACAGATGTAGTCCATTTATCTCTGTCTCTTTGTCTCAATAGCACTTTGTCTCTCTGTGTCTGTCTCTATGTTTTGCACATCTTCTATAGACAGCTCAGGGGAACAATGAGTTGAGAACAAAAATTTACAAGAGGAGAATAGGCAGGATGGTCTTTGTGAAACTGTCAAGTTCTTTTAATGATCCTCCAAAATGCTCCATAAAAAAAGATCATTAAAAATAGTATTCTTCAACTATTGTTTTGTCATTGGAAAGTATGGACAATTAGTTACAGAATAATTAAAAATGTGTATCAGGGGCAGCTAGGTGGTACAGTGGATAAAGCACTGGCCCTGGATTCAGGAGGATCTGAGTTCAAATCCGGCCTAATACACTTGACATTTACTAGCTATGTGACCCTAGGCAAGTCACTTAACCCTCAATGCCCCACCAAAAATCAAAAATAAATTAAAATGACTATCACCCAAAAGCCAATGGAAAGGTGTGAAGTTTGTGGAAGCAGGTATCAAATCATTCTAGATAGGGGTTACAGCAGAGTAGCAGAGTAATATAAGAAATATATGAATGAAAAGGAAGCTGAACTATTCAGAAATTGAGAGCAAGGGATCATTTATGGAAAGTTTTTGTGTTCCAGTGAATTCTCAAAGGTTATGAAAAAAAGAAGAAAATCCCCTGGCCCATTGAGTGGATCTCCTATGGGGAGCTGATGGAGAGATGTGTTCAAGATTTGCACAAGATGGACCAACATGGGCAGGCTGCATCTGTATCACTCACTAGAGTGATACATTTACAATAATGTGGCCATGCAACCACTGGAAAACTACTTTTCTTTTCCTTCTTGAATCTGAACTTGTACCTTCAAATATTGACCCATTCATTCAGCTTAGTCAGCTAAGGACACTTCACAATCCATTTTGCTCCCTCAATGCAGATGTCCCCATCAAGAAATGTCACAGATGTGGCTATTCTCTTATTCAAATGGAACTTGCTTTACTACCACCTTCGATGAGCTGCCATTCTCTCTAAACATGTTGATATATCTTTTCATTCTTTTTTAAGCCTCTGCCTGATAAAGTACTATGACACTTGTAACAAGTAATTAAAAATCTCTTTAAGAGAAAGAGAAAAGAGAGAGAAAGACCCTTGTAAACTGAGGTTCTTTACAATAAATATAAAAAGTTTTTCTTACCTTAAGTGTCTGCCTACAAGCTTGATGGCTTGATAAATACTTTAATGGAAAACACTCATGGTGTGAAAATATTATTCCCTTGGCTGGGGGTGGAGGGGAAGTGGAAAGGAGACAATGTTCACTGCTCTTAGGAAGAGTCAACAACATATTAATAGAATGTCTTTGTCAGTTACCAAAAAAAAATGTTCTTTTAAAAATATACAGATGGAATTTATAGTCACTGCTTAGCAAATGCATATTTAAAAAGAAACACTGGGGGACTGGGTCTGTGGGGAAGCCTGCAGAATCAAAAGCAATTCAGAACAGATTTCAAATAGATAGATATATGGACAGTAAGTTACAGACACAGATGTCCTCACACTTGTATATGCACACATACGGATATACATATACAGTCACATCCTACTGCTTCAGAGAAAATACATTATTCAACAAAGTTCTTCAGATCTTTAATGCAGAACAAGCAACATCAACTCCTTACAGGTTTTTACTGGTTGTGATTCCACTCCTTTAGCTTTAAAATGGTCAAGATAAGGTGGAGGGTGCAGTGGCTCACACAGCTGGCTTCAGGCTCCAATCGGTTGAGTCAGTTCTATTCTCAGAATATTCTGATATCCCAAACTGGTCTATTTGCTATTCTCATAATTTGGCATTGACTAAGGTATTAGGCACACAGTCACATGGAGGTCAGAAGAAATGGTACAAGGATACTTTCAATGTCTCTCCAAAGAACATTAGTATCAATTGTGACACAGGTAAGATGCTGGCAAAGGGCTGCCCAGCATGGTGTGCCCACATCAAAGAAGGCACTGTGCTTTATGAGCAAATCAGAATCTTGGTAGCACAAAGGAAACATGAGATGTGCAAATCTAGAGACATTTCCATTCCAAATGTTCAAACATACCATTTGTGCCCAACCAGTGGTAGAGTCTTCTGAGTGCCTATAGGACTGATCAGCCATAGTAGACACATTGTACATTGACTGCAACATATTGATGTCATTGGTCCTCATTGGTCCTCTTTGATAAGGAAAGATGAACAACTGGCTAGCTCTGCCCTGATATCTAAAATTAACTCTCTCCTCATCCCTGACTCTTGGAATCCATAGCTTCATTCAAGGCTCAGATCCTGTGCCATCGTTTATAGGAAGCCTATCCTGATCCTCCAAGTTGTTAGTCCTCTTTTCCTCTTAATTCTCATGCTTAACTGCTGCTGCCGCTACTATTTTTTTCGAGGGGGGTGGGGGGTGGCAGGGCAATGAGGGTTAAGTGACTTGCCGAGGGTTACACAGTTAGTAGGTGTCAAGTGTCTGAGGCCAGATTTGAACTCAGGTCCTCCTGACTCCAAGGATGGTCCTCTATCCACTGTTCCACCTAGATGTCTCTGCTGCTACTGCTACTACTAATAATAATAATACTACTGCTGCTGCTGCTGCTGCCACCACCACCACCACCACCACCACCACCACCACTACTACTACTAATTTCAGAGTGCTTTAAATTCCATTGCATATATTAAATCATTTTATGCTTAAAACAACTCTGTGGGGGCAGCTAGGTGGCGCAGTGGACAGAGCACCGGCCCTGAAGTCAGGAGGACCTGAGTTCAAATACAGCCTCAGACACTTAACACTTGCTAGCTGTGTGACCCTGGGCAAGTCACTTAACCCCAATTGTCTCACCAAAAAAAAAAAACCCACAATTCTATGAAGTAGGCATAAATATCGTCTCCATTTTAAAAATGAGGAAAACTGAGGTTAAGTAGCTTGCCTTGGGATCTCAATTCAGTTCTTCCTGACCCTGAGTCTAGTGTTTTATCCACTATACCACCTAGCTGTCCACACATCGCCACCCATTTATTGATCTATCTTTTTTTTTTTTTGTGGGGCAATGAGGGTTAAGTGACTTGCCCATGGTCACAAAGCTAATAAGTGTCAAGTGTCTGAGGCTGGATTTGAACGCAGGTCCTCCTGAATCCAGGGCTGGTGATTAATCCACTGCACCACCTAGCTGTTCCCCCCATTTATATTAATAATATTTTGGCATTTTGGGGATGAGGAACATTTTTTCAATCACCAATGCCTATTATGGTACCTTGAACATAGTAGTCACTTAATAAATGCTAATTGAATTCAGTTAAATTGGATCATTGCTCTTTACCTTGAATCAGCCCTCTGACTCACTAGTGAACTTTCCAACATCATTTATTCTTCCTCATTTCTCTGGCTTGGCATAGCTATAGTGATAAACGATCAGTGTATAACACTATTGCTGGGATGGTCTCCAAGTTACTCCTCCTTTATGAGCTGTTTTTTTTCCTCTTTCTGAAAATATTTTATTGATGCTTTCTTTTTATACACCACTGCCATTCCTATATATGTCTATGTGTCACCTGCCCACCCCTCCACATGCACATGTATGTATATATGAATACACATATGTACATATGCCTTCTCTTGTGACAAAGGTAAAAAAATGTAATGAAACAAACTACTCCTTAATATTTCCAAAAATCTTCCTCAGAGTTTGTACACATTTTGAGGGAACTGAGAGTTTGTCAATATGACTAGATGAACTATATCCTAGGAAACTGAAATAACTTGCATATGAGATTAAGTCACATTCTATGGTAAGTAGTTTTTGGAAATTAGCAACAGGAAAGGTACCAACGGATTGGACAAAAGAAAATATTATCCTTTTTCTCCTCAAAAAAGGAAAGATAATAGAATTCAGTCAAGTATAGGCCTATAAGCCTGACTTTGCTTCCTGGCAAAAATCTGAAGCACTCGATTAAATGTGTGGTTGGTAAACAGCTAGAAAAGGAATCAGTGATCACTAAAAACCAGCATGGTGTTATAAAAATATATTATGCAGTAATTGATGGTTTCTAAAAACAGACTGAATGCTTACCATCTCAGGGGGTGGAGAAGATAACAAAGGATGGAATTTGAAAATCGAAACCTTAAAAACTGTTTTTACATTAATTGGGAAAAATGAAATATTTAAAAAAATATATCATGCCAAATTAACTTCATTTTCCTCTTTCACTTAATTGCCATACAGGTAATTTGGGGACTATTATAGCTTACTAGACTTTACCAAAATATTTAACAAAGTCTTTCTGTTCTTGTGGACCAGATGAAGAGTATAATTTGATGGTATCAGAGGTAGGTTTGGATTCAGAACTGGTTGAATAGAAAAACCCAAAGAGGAATCATTGATGGTTTAATGCCAACTTGAAAGAAGGTCCTTAATAGCATCCACAAAGGTGTTTCACCTGGCCCTGTACAGTTCAACAGCTGGATAAAAACATACATGGCATACATATTTGCAAATGATACAAATATGAGATATAAAATTAACAATAAGAACCATAATAGTATTTATATGATATCTACAAAATGATTTACATAGATCATTTAATCCTCAAGACAACCCTAGGAGATAGGTGTTATTATTATCCCCACTTTACAGATGAGGAAACTGAGTCAGACAAGGGTCAATTGGCATGTCCATGGTCATATATGTGACTGAAGATGGGTTCAAAATCAGGTCTTCTTTAGTCTAAGTCCAGTACTCCCTATACAAAGGTGCCTAGCTGCAATAAAGATCCCAAAAGATCATCTCAGGTTAAAATGTAGAACTGAATCTAAAAAGATGGAATTTAATAGAGGTAAGTAGAAAATGTCCCACTTGGTTTCAAAAATTAACTTCCCACATATATGATAGTAGAGGCCTGGTTAGAAAGAAGTTGGCTTGAAAAAGATATGGAGGTTTGAGTAGACTGCAAGCTATATATGGATCAATTCAGTAAAGCAGTTAAAACAACAACAACAATAACAAAACCCACATAATGCAATCTTGGGTTGTATTAAAAGAAGTGGAGCTTCTAGGAATAAGCAGGTAATAAACTCATTAGACATCACCATGGTCAGATCAAACCAAGACCATTGTGTTAAGTTGAATAATACCACATTTCAGAAAGGTCACTGACTAGCCAGAAAGGATCCAAAGGAGGGCAACCAATATGGTTAAGGAACTTGCAGCTACAGCAGATGAGAATGGGTTGAAGGAACTGAGAATATATAAAATGAAAGACCTGGATTAAATTAACTCTGAGGTCTCTTACAATTCTGAACTTGTGGTCTTATATTTATTCTGAAAATTCCCATCCACCCCTAAAAAAAGAAACTTGGTGGGGACATAATACCTGCCATTATTAGACTTTATCTTTTAAGCTACAAAGATGAGAATTAGTAATGATAGGTGGAAGGTGCAAAGAGCAAAAAAAGGTGGGATATAAGAAAAAAATAATGTTCTTGTTGTTCCTAAGTTTACAGCAATCCCAAAGTGTAACAGGCTTCTCTGAGAGGCAGAGGATCCCTGTTCCATGGAAGTATTCAAGTAAAGAATGGTTAGCCACTGGTCAGATTTGTTAGAGAGTAGATTTATATGTACCATCTTCTTGGAGGAGATTGGCTGGCCACCAAAATAAAATCTTTAGGCTTTGTGTTCTTCCCAATTTAGGAAGAGAGAAAATGGCAGCCAGATAAACCTACGGACAGAAGGGCAGTGATTGATTCACGTACAGGGTATGGCTACAGTTTGGGATTCTTGAGTAGAATAAGTAGAAGGAAGACTTCTTTTAAAGGACAGAGAGTTAATGGTACTATGGACACATAAATACAAGTCTTAGGTTAAGGTTAAGCTTGATTGAATGAATTAAATTACAAATAAACTTTAGAAATGTTACAGGAGAAATCACGCTCTCATATTATATGTTTCCATGAAGTGGGCCCAAAGGAACAAACTTAATATAATTTCAGAGGTTTAATAAAGACTATAATTTATAGAGGTAGTTGTGAGACTATAAGCCAGATTTATTATTATAGACCTTAATTGCATAATTAAATTTAAAACTACAATGCCCTCTTGGATCTTTTGTTCCAAGAGAGCTACAAAGGCCTGATTTCTGTTGCATTCATTGTTGCTCATTTGTTGTTGTTGTTGTTTGGTGTTTTCTTACTTTGACTGTGCATGGTGTTCCAGGGTGACTTCCTACATATTTCTCAATAACTTTCACATTGTTATTTGGCACTATGATGTGTCATTACAGGTTCCGGGACTATACACAGATGCAAAATTCCAAACCCAGGAGGAGGAATTCAATAATGCCTGGCAAAGGGTTGGCTGGCTACAAACACCCTTGAGATTTGTAGTTGTTTTTTTTTTAATTTGGGAAAAGAGGAAATTGATGCATGATCAACCCTTGGATAGGAGGGTGGAGACTTTTCATTTATGGGTTATGGCAGGAGTTTGTGAACTAGAAGAGAATGAGAAGGGAAGAAAGGCCAGAGGTAAGGACTGTCTCATGGCAGCAGCAAGACCATAGGAGACAGTGGCCAAGAATTCAGAAATTCTCTTCTTTGAAACCATGAGATATGACCATGATGTGGACAAATGAAGAGGTATGTAAGTGTGGGTGTTTGCTTTTTGTTTGTTTTAAATTGGGAGAGGGAGTGGTTGATTGCCCCATAGCAGGAATACTGAGAGAACACCAGATATGAAGAATATGTATTTCCTATTTTGAGCCTCTCTTATGTTTACTTGTGCTTTATTTAAATGTTGTTAAAGCCCACACTTATCAGATTTGATATCATTTGGCATAAACAGTGATTGCATGGCCTGTGTTATAGAATGCATGGGAGCTCCCTGGGAGACTTATAAAGGAGAGGCACCTTTTCTAGCACAGAATTAAGAGTTCAAACCTTAAAGCATCTTTTTAGAGACTTACTTTGTAACTGGGTGCTTAAGCCAAAGTCATTTCTATGATCCCAAATGAAGAATTATTGTGAATTTTATAAATCTGCCTCTGTGACAAGAACTTAAAAGTAATTTGATGTTACACACAAACATAGACACACATACGAATGATGTGGATGAGACTGACTCTCATGTCCCATCCAACTATAAAATCCTGTCATTATATAATTACCTCTATCAATTAAGACCATAACTCCTTTATCACTTAATAGATGACTTCATGGTTACTGTAGCCAAAAAACAATCATTACTAGGTGACCAATTTGCTGGTGATGAGGTTCTCTGAAGATGGTTAGCCTGGTTCTTGGATGAGAGCCACACAGACCATCACTGGACCTTGATTGGAAGAATTCCCAACTTAGCAGGACTTTCCAGAATTAACAATGTTGTAGCATAACCTTCAAGAACTCAAGGTCATCTCCATCCCTTAATAAAGCAGTAAAGCAGAACTACAGAAATGGGAGCATAATACAGTCAACTGGGAATCGAAGCACTTGGGTTATAGTAAATGTAATTCAACAAATATGTTTAAGGACCTACAGTGTGCTCAACACAGAAGGCCTTTGCTTTTATATGATTAAGACATGACCTTATTAATGTAGAGAACTCACACTGAGAAAAGGCAAATTATCTAGATCTTATATTTTAGAGGGTCATGTGAGGGAACTGAGACCTTAAGGGTGGGACCCAGGGTCACAAAGTCAGTACATCAGAGGGAGTACTTGCATCCATCTCTTCCTGATTCTAGGAAATCCAGTTAGTCAATTCACTGCATTGCCCCACCCACTGGCACTAGAGATATAGCACAGAGCAAATAGACCCTACCCTCAAGGAGATTATATATATATATATATATATATATATATATATATATATATATATATGTATGTGTGTGTGTGTGTGTGTGCGCGCGCATGTGTATTTGTATATGTATATCTATATATTTGTGTGTGTATTGCATGTGATATACAACATGTATACAAATGAACATAATAGAAGACTATCTGCCTTAAGAGAGAACACTAGACATTTGGGTGATTAGTAGTGCTGGATCTGCTATGTCCTGGATGTGTGACCCTAGACTAGTTATTCCACTTCGGTGTACCACAGTTCATAATATAAGAAAGTCATATTAGATGATCTCTATTGTTCCATCCATCTTTGGAAATCAATTGGTTTAAAGAGGGAATTCTTTATATCATATCTTTATAATATGTAGCAGTGATACTTTAGGGAACATTGTTCAACTCATTCAATCCGTATAATAACTCATGACATTGGTTTTCCTTTGACCAAAATTATATCCACTGGAGTGTCTGTGTCAAAGAAGACATCAAAGCCTCCATCTAACAGCAAAGGATTCAGCCAATTACTAAAGCTTTCCAAAGACCATTTTAGGTATATTTATGTACAAATATGATATGCTGTGCTATGAAATCTAAAAACTAGGCAACTAGATGGCATAACAGAACATTCGGCCTAGAATTAGGAATTGGGCCTCACCCACTTCCCAGCTGTATGACTCTGGGAAAGTATTTAATCTCTATATGATTTAGTTTCCTTAACTGTAAAATGAGGATAATAATAGCACCTATATCACAGGATTGTTTTGAAAAGTAAATGAGACTGTATACAAAATAACAGCAATACTGAAAGATAATATGCTGTGAATAACTCGGTTATTTTCAGCAATACAAAGATTCAAGACAACTCTGAAGGTCTTGGGGAAAATGCAGTCCATCTACAGAGAGAGTACTAATGGTGTCTGAATACAGATAGAAGTATATATTTTTTTGTAATTTCCTTTATCTGAAGTTTTGTTTTTGTCTGTTTTCTTTCACAACCTAGCCAATGTGGAAATGCATGACTGCTTATGTATAGCTTATATTGAATTGCTTGAGTTCTTGGTGGGGGGGGGAAGAGAATTTGGAACACAAAGTCTTAAAAAATTGATGCAAAAATTTGTATGTATATGTAATTTGGGAAAATAAAATTCTAAAATAAAAAAATGAAAAGTAAATGAGATAACATTTAAAAAGTATATAGCACAGTGCTTGGCACATCCTGGTGTTTGATAAATGCTGGTTCTCCATCTATTTTCCCATATTTGGCATTACATAGATCAAACATCTGCCTAAGAAATTGATACAACCAGATGTTTGCATCATATCTATTCTACCACCTTCTATTATTATTATAAAATGCAAATAATTAAGTTGAAGTGTTATTGGTTTGGACATTTTTAATCAAATATTTATGTTCCTTTTCTAGTAAAGATCAGGCTTGTGACTTCATAGAAATTTCCAAGTTTATTTATACTTCCATATAAACATAGGTTCAGTTCTTCCTCTGGAAGTCCCCATAAGCCACAGAAGCCTGAAAGTAATCTTAAATATGATGATAATAAAGTAAAAACATAATAAAACCCAATAACTAATATCATATTTTTTACACTTGCAAAGGGCTTGACCTCATGCCCAACCAAGAAGCAACATTACTTTTCCCATTTTACAGAGCTGAAAGTGAGGGCTAGAAGAGGTTATGATTTGTCCAAAGTCACACAACTGAATTTCACAGTCAGAATCTGAAGCCCAGACCTAATAACTCCAATGCAAAACTCTTTTTTCTTATAGAATCTAACCTCACCATTTCATAAATTTTTTTCATATTAAAAATGGGGAGAGGGCAGCTAGGTGGTACGGTGGATAAAGCACTGGCCTTGGATTCAGGATGACCTCAATTCGAATCCAGCCTCAGACACTTGACACTTAACTAGCTGTGTGACTCTGGGCAAGTCACTTAACCCTCATTTCCCAGCAAAAAAAAAAAAAAGACCTGCATGTGTATTATGGGGGCGACTGGGTGGTGCAGTGGAAAAAGCACCGGCCCTGGATTCAGGAGTACCTGAGTTCAAATCTGGCCTCAGACACTTACTAGCTGTGTGACCCTGGGCAAGTCACTTAACCCCCATTGCCCCACAAAAAAATGGGGAAACTGAGGTCCAAAGAAGCAAGGAGGTGATTACTTTCATACAGTTATTTAGCTGAGACTAGAACTTGATCTACTGATTTCCAGTTCAGTATTCTTTTCCTCCACTCCACAATTTTGTCACCCTTGCCCCTAGAAGTTAATGGTTTACTAATAAAACAAGAAGCCTGTTACCTCTTCTCAGCATGGGTGTAACACAAGATCCTTGAGGACAGACATTATCTTTTGTGATGTCTTTCCATCCCTTATGCCTGACTCATAGCCTCATAAAAAGTATGTGTTTAAAAAATGCATGTAGGATTGTATCTGGGAGCAGCTAGGTGGTGCAGTGGATAGACCTATGGGCCTGGAGTCAAGAAGACCTGAGTTAAAATCTAATCTCAGACATTTACTAGCTGAGCAAACCTAGGCAAGTCACTTAACCTCTGCATGCATCAGTTTCCTCAGCTTGAAAGTGAGTTGGGGACGGAAATGGCAAACCAATATACTATCTTTGCCAAGAAAACTCTAAATGGGATAAAAAAAGAGCCAGATATGACTGAAACAGCTGAACAACAACAGCAGGATTGAATTGGACAGATGAAGGACTGAAATGTGAGGTAGTGGGACAATGTACTCCACTTCCAAAAGGCAACAGAGTATATACCAGCCTTATCTAGGATAAATAAGAGTATGACATTATATAACAGAAAAGGCCAAGGTCAAAAATAAAAAGAGAAAGGAACTGTGGACCCCTTGGGGGAAGATGGTGTTATCCAATGCATCCTCCTCAAGAACAATCAAAATCTGTTCTACTATGATACAGATGTGGATATGGGGGTGTGTTTGGTAGGGGGGAGGTGTTTAGAAATAGGTAGGACTGACCAGTTGGCATACGGAAACCAATGGATAAAGCACCCTACTGGAAACGGTACCACAATCAACCATGTAGGAAATAAAAAGGATACATGCTGAAATCTAATATCAGAAACTCAAAATCTGAAGTATAGTTAGACACCAGTTGATCTTGAACAGATATTAGCTTCCCTGATACAGAATCTTTTTTTTTTAGTTTGAAGCTTATATTAAAATTAAAAAAAAAACAGAAAAAATATTTGCTCACTTAAATGGAAAATAGACCTTTAAAGACTATCTCCCACTCCTCCACATTGACTGTAAGCTTTGGAAATAACCCCATTTGTTCATGCAAGTCACCTTTCTAAAATAAGAGCTATTTAAACCAGAGTTAGCATGAAGGTCTGCTTCCAATGAGTTGGAAATTCCTCCAGGTACATTTTATAAGGCTAGGAAAAGATTTGAAGGTCTTAGTTCTGAGTTCTTTTAAATGGGGGGAAAGCTTCTGGGTAATTGTGATATATTTCCCATCTGCTAAGAAAGTCTTAAAGAAGGGGCAGATTTCATAATAGGACTGGATACATTAGAAGTCTGAAATGGACATCATGAAATAGGCTTCAGTTCTCAGAAAAAGAAGACCTACCAAGCCTAGACTTCTCCCTGAATAAGGAATAAGGCTTCAGGCATAAATACAGCAGACTTTACCTTGGTACCTAAGTCCAATCAATGCAATGAAATGGAGAGAGAGCTTTTGACTTAACACTCTGAGCCCCTCAAAAGTGACCCAAACATTTCCCCTTTACATACACTCATTAAGATTATAGGACCAAAGACCTTGAAGGAACTTCAGAAGACCTCTATTCTTATCCAATTGGTCCATTTTATAGATAAGGAAAGTGAGATTGAGGAAGGACCCTTATCAAAGTGACTTGCCAAATGTCAAATAGGGTAGTAGGTATCAGAATCAGGATTTGAATTCAAATTTTCCTACTCTGAAGTCAGTGGTCTTACTCTATATTATAGTCCTTTGTTGTATTAAGCCCATTTGAACCAAGTATTCTTGTCTTTTTCCAGGACACATCACATTGCTCTAGTCAGGGGTTCTAAATTGTGTGTGTGTGTGTGTGTGTGTGTGTGTGTGTGTGTGTGTGTGTGTGTGTGTGTGAGAGAGAGAGAGAGAGAGAGAGAGAGAGAGAAAGAGAGAGAGAGAGAGATGCAGTCTAAGTCTCACTTCACAGAATACATTTTGTTAAATGTATAAAATAAAATACAAAGATTACAAAGCAAACCAATTTTATTGAAAAAAATTATCAAAATATATTTTTAATTTCATGGACCCTAGGTTGAAACCCCAATTATAGACTTTTCCTCAGTTTTCATGATTCCTACAAACCTCCCATGGTTTTACTTTTCATCTTATTGTCAAGAGCCTCACCCCAATCCCTTTGCTGGGCAAGATTTAACGAAGCTAGCATAATGGATAAAAGAACTAAACTTAGAGTCTTGCCACCATTCCACAACAAATAAATTTCAACCTGATTCCAAGAAAAAGTATAAAGTATTTGTTATCCCGGATGATGGAGATACAAAGATGAAACAAGACACACTCCCTAAAGTGGCTTACAATTGAACAGGAAGGATAACACATGTATACATGTACATATAAGAAACTGATTGTCATAAAGGCAAAGGGGAGATCTGACCAAAGTTTTGTGAGAAAAGGGCATTGAGGGAGCATAGAGGTGAGCTGGACATTGAAAGTAAAGGATGGCAAGTGGGAACCATGTAGAGGAAGTGATTCAGGTACAGAGAATGAGAAAGAAAATATTGCTAAGGTAGTGGAAGAAGTCAGGGGAAGTTTCTCTTTCTAAAGTTAAGTGAAGGAGACACACAGGCTAATAGCAACTTAAATGAAAGGCATTTCTTAGGAGAGTGGAGAATTGCACTGTATGTAGGCAGGAGGGAAAGATTTAGTAGAGAGGCAGCCTGGGAATGCTTTCCTTCAGAATTTTGTCACCTGTAGATCCCTAAATAAAAGCATTACATGATCTATCTCTCTCATCTTTGATTTACAACTAGCCAGATATTCTACAGCAGTGTTCTCTAAAAAATAATCTATATCTGTATATAACTTCTTTTTACAAATTGAAACTGTGATTTCATCACAGGTAACTCCCTCTAGAGTAAATCCCCTCTTCCAATACAGGTGGGCACTTAATTTAGATTTAGAGAGTTGCCTAAGCCATGAGTACTTAAGTGGTCTTACCCAGAATCACACGTCCTCTATGTGTTAGTGGTGGGAATTAACACAGATCTTTCTGATTCTTAGGCAAGTTCTCTATCTGCTATGAAGCACTTCCTCTAATTGTCCTTATGACATAAAATTTGTCATTCAGTATGATTTGATTCAGTGCCTCTAGGCTTTTGTGACACTGCTCTGTCTTCTCCTCCTCCCTATCTGACGCCCCCACCCCCGCCCTGCTTTCTTTGCTGGCTCTTCATTCAGGTCATGCCAAAGCTGTGCCCTAGGTTCTCTTCTCTTTCTCTCTAACCTCTTGTTTCGTGATCTCATCTGCTCCCATTAATGGGTCCAATTATTATCTCTATACAAATGATTCTCAGACCAATATATCCATCCTTATCCTCCTGTTCGGATGTGCAGCTTATATCACCAACTGCCTACTGGACATCTCCAATTGGATGTCCCATAGACATCTCAACATGACCAAAAAGAACCCAGTCTTTCCCCGAAACTTTCTCCAGTTGGGAACATCTGTAATTATAGTTAAGCGTACCATCATCCTCCCAAATCACCCAGTTTTGACACTCCATGTCATATTTTACTTGTCACATTCACTCTACTTTTCTAATCTGTTACCAAGTCTTGTCATTTCTACTTTCATAATATCTTGCATATATCCAGCTCTAGGCAGTAAACACAGCTGTCAAGCAAAGTGATCTTCCTCAAATGCAAGTTTAGCCATTCCATTCTTCTAAAACACGCACACCCGCGCGTGCGCGCGCGCGCGCACACACACACACACACACACACACACACACACATTCAATGAACTCCAGTGACTATTACTTTTCAGGATCAAGTATAAAATCCTCTGTTTGTCTTTTAAAGCCTTTGACAAGCTGGTCTCCTCCCATATTTCTAGTCTTCTTTACTCTTCATTCTCCATGAACTCTATGATCCAATGACACCAGTCTTTGAGTTCTTCACACATAATATTTTATATGCTGTTTACTATGTGCTGGGTACAATGCTAAATACCAATCCTGATCATATGATCTGCTCAAAGCAGGCTATACCTGGGCAGGTAACTAGTGAAATTTCCATTCAATGGAAAGAATAAGTCTTGCCACATGTGATGGAATTGAGACTCAATGTGTAAAGAGCTGATCTAATCTAAAGATCAAGACAAGTCCATTATCAAAATGACTAGGAATTGCTGAATTCCAAGGACCGAGACGAGCAAGAAACCAAACAGTATTGAAAGCCATGGGATTCTGTCACATTTTAAGGAACCAAAATATAACAAAAGTCTCTGAACTCAAGCTGTTTCCCAGAAATTTAGGCCTTTTTGACCTATAGGTTTCTTTGTTCCTCCTATGTCAGTAAGTCAGTCAATAAATATTTAACAACCGCCTACCATGTGCTAAGTAATGTACTAATCACTGAGGATACAAAAAGATGGAAAAGATAAATCCCTGCCCTCAAAGAGCATACAATCAATTAAGAGAGAAAAGCAAACAAATATGTACAAACCATCTCCATACAAGATAAACAAGCAATAATTAAAAGAAAGGCACTAGAAATAGGAGTTGGGAAAAACTTCTTGCAGAAGATGAGCTTTTAATTATGACTTAAAGAAGACAGGAAAGCCAGTAGATGAAGATGAGGAAGGAGAATATTCCAGGTATGGGGGATAGCATCTGTTAGGGATTCTTAACCTAGGATTCTTGATTTTGTTTTTTTTAGAAAGATAGACATCTGTGTTTTAATACAATAGGTTTTCTTTGTAATCCTATGTATTTTTTGCATTTAAAAACATTATGAAAGGTCTATTGGCTTCACCAGGCTGCCAAACAGGTCCATGATGAAAATGGATTGAGAACCCCCAGTCTGTATCATCCTAAACAAACCCCAGCACCTTCTGCTATCTCAGCCAACTTCACCACTGCCAACTCCATCCAATTATCACATCAACACCTAGAAATAAAGTGCCTTCCAGAGTCAAGAAAAAGGCAGCTAGGTAGCCCAATGGGTAGAACACAGGTACTGAAGTCAGGAAGACCTGAAATCAAATCTGGTCTTAGACATTTACTCTCTATGGGCACATCACATGCCTCCTGTTTGCTTTACTCAACTGAAGCAGGAAATGGCAGATGACTCAGTATCTTTACAAAGAAAATTCCATGGACAATATGGTGTATGGGGCCACAAAGAGTTGGATATGACTCAATGACTGAACAACAACAAGAAAATGGAGATAATAACAACACCTATCTCATGAGCAGCTAGATGGCAGAGTGGATAGAGTGTCAGGCCTAGAGTAAGGAAGACCTGAATTCAAATCTGGCCTCAGATACTAGCTGTGTGAGTCTTGGCAAGTCACAGTTTGCTTCAGTTTCCTCACCTGGAAAATGAGCTGGAGAAGGAAATAGAAAACCACTCCATAATCTTTAGCAAGAAAACACAGATAGGGTCATGAAGAGTTGCTGAAGTGACTATATTACTAAAATGACTGAACAACAACAATATCAGAGTCAAGCCACTCCAGCTTTCACTGGCTGAAATGTGAAAAGTTGCAAAGAGAATCAGTAGCCAATCTTTCTCATGAGGAAGTAGCAATGGGGATACTTTCCAAATCTTGTTAAGATCCAGCTGTTAATAGAAGGCATCACTGCGAGAAGGTACCAATATGTCAGCTGTCAATTCATGTGTGTGACTCTCCACTTGTGGCTTTATCAATAGAAATATAATGTACACAATAAATTGGTTTGCCACATTGAGTACCCGAGTACCCTGAAGGACAAAGCTTCAAAAACAACTGGATGAGAAGGGAAATAATCAAAATGTCATGGGTGGCTATTTCAAAAAAACTCAACTGCCTCAATTAATTTTTGCTTTATATAAAAATCGTTTAGCTGAAAGTTGCTGATGTTTTTCTGCCCTACCTGAAGTCCAAACAATCCCAGTGAAACAAGTCAGAAAGCAGCAAAGCTATATTTAATAACTGGATTTCTAGGGCCTAATCTTGAATCTAACTGAACCATGGAATCTCAAAACTGAAATGAACCTTAGAAATCTTCTATGACCTGAATTTGACAGATAAGGAAAATGAAATACAGTGAGATGATGTCTAGTTAGTATTAGAGTTCAAATGAGAATGTAAATCCCTGATAGATGTTTCCCTAGAAGAATAAAAGTTAATTCTTTTTTTCTTTTTTCTTCTCAGTAAAACAAGAATTGTTTCATTTTTTTCTCTGTATCCCCAATATCCAGCCCTGAATAAATTTTGTTGAATGATTGATTTCCACCAGACCATGTTCTAATAATGTGTCCTTACAGATGATTCTCAATGGGGCAGAAAGCCCCTCATTAGCAAAGTAGATGAGCAGTAAAGTGAAAATTATGAGATGTGGAGTCAAAGGACCTGATTAGATTCAAATCCATAATTCTGAAACTTACTACCTTCATGGCCCTGAAAAAGTCAGTTAACTTCTGTAAGAATCACTTTTTTCATCAGGAAACTGAGTGGCTAGGACTGGATGATTTTCAAATTCCCTTGAAGTTCTAAATCCAACTATTCAAGTATAACCAAACATGGAGATACCCCATGCTTTCTCCATTGAAGATGCCACCTTTTAATCATACATGTCAAGATTGGATAATCCCCATAGATAGCCATCATTCTCTAATGATCACAAATAAATACTGTAACAACTGACAAGTACCCATTCCACCTTCCATTCCTGAAAGAGGAGGCAGACATAAAATAGTAGTGATCATTGCCATCTCTCTTCCTTGATGGTTTAGTCTATGTTCTGTAACATTATATTTCTCAAATGTACATATCAGGCTAACAAAAGGAAGATGGCTGCCAGCATGGAAGTTTAAATACCAGAAAGAGCTCCCATGATTACAAAAGTCTGTGCCCTATTAGAGGGCATTGTCTTCCTTCTGTATAAGAAGGTGAGATAAAGGCAAGATGCTCTTTTAATATAATTAAACTAATTAATGTGCTCTCCACTTTAAATTTTTTACTATGTTGATTTTTCGTTTCCCCTTCTGGCCTTGAAAAGAAACAATTAAAGAAGGGCTTCCTTGCCCACGAATGGGAAAAGATTCATCTACATATGATTACCACCTACCATATCCTCAATCTAACTGATTATATCATTGAAACCTCCTGGGGCTGTGCGATGGATTCGAAGGTTGATTCCTGTCATGAGGATATTTATAGGTGTCTTTTAGTGACCTTGCAAACCAACATGAAAGGTAGGTTTTATTAATATAATTAAATCCATTTTCATTTAGCTAATAGGTATTTTATCTTTGTGATCTGGTTAGATCTGATTTTCATAATGGCCCGGGATGAACACTGGGTTACTGTATTCAAAAGGAATAATTCTTTTCCTAACACTATTTATACTCTGAACAATTATGTTAAAATATCTGGCTCTGCCAGCATTATCTTCTCTGGTTTCCCCATCTTTTGGGGGTGAGAGGGGGTTTGTATTCTATTTTTATTCTTTAATACTCTTAGCCAGTTCATGTCCTTCTACCTCTGTTCAGTGATATTGATGGGCTTACTCTTTCAAATTCACATAGATGCTATCTTCACATGATAAATTGGAGCAAGCTACCCAGATAATTGATCTGGAATCCCTGTGCCCCCAGCAACCTTTTGCCATGTCATTTTGAAGGACTTTGGACCCATTTGGAAAATTAAATGATGATGAAAACTTTGATTTTTTTTTTCTTTTTGGTCCACAATATACCTCAGAATGTCTCAAATGTCTAAAGAAGCCTTGGAAGGCCATTCTATAACCATTTCTAATATGTACCTTTTAAACAAAATGAAACATGTGACCCATTAATAGTGACCCATCATCGAAAATTAATACTCTCCCACTCTGCAGCTGAAATAATTCATTCACTTGACCAATCTACACAGCATAAAGCAGCATGTCGTTAATGGAAAAATACTGGTTCCTGTGGGTGCGCATTTGCTGGAGCATAGCTGGCCTATTTATGACTTCCTCTGAGATTATTTACACTGCCTGGACTTTCTCCATGTATCTTTTCAAGCACATATCATGAGTCATTGTCACTTGTAATATCTGTGTGCTTATCTATAAACTCCCCGCACTCGGGCATATAAAAGCCACAATACTGGACTTTATTTGTGCTACAAAAATTAATCACCTACAGCAAATTCCTTCCCCCATTCCCTTTTCCCCCTCAAAAAAAGAATCCTCTCAGGCCACAGCAAATAGGCAGTTAGGATAAAAGGCATTTGTATGTGTGTACATGTAAGTTTGCACATACATGTATGCATATATGTACATATAAATATACATGGAAACACACATGCTATTCCTTCAAGATATAAGGAATGGAACCCTAAAAGCCACAATCATTTGGATGCAGTAATTCTTTGAATTGGTTTCGTGTTGACTTTCATTTTCCTCAACAAGTTCTAGCTGACCCTGGGGGTGTTCAAAGTAACCTTTCATGTTCAGACAATTTCATAGAACATCAACTTTGGAACACACATAAATAATATTAAGGTAAAGGAAAGAAGTCTTCTTTGATCTTTAAAGAAATCATTCCATTCTCTCACAACTAAACGATAACATTTGTCAGGATAATAATGAAAAAAATAGAGAATAGATATCTCTCTCCAAAAATCCTGGCCATTTGCTATGATTTATTATACTCCTTACTCAAAGAATAATTTTTTTTTTGTTTTCCAGATCATACCATCATTAAATTCTGTAGCTATAACTTAAAGTGAGTGAAAAGAAAAGAGGGATTATTTTTTAATTTTCCAAAAGTGGATCAGAAAAAAAGGCTTCCTTTTCAACGTTATTCTATTCTGGATGTGTAGTGAGAAATATAATTCTAATTGCTTGGCTTTGGGCTATGATGCCAAATAAGCAACTTTAATCCTAATGCTTTCAATAGCTGAAGCATTTTTTTCTTTACGCTGGAACCATTAGATTAAGATATTGTAAAGCCTTCGCCATTTTAAAAATCTAATTCTGAAAGTGCTAAGCAATGAGCCAATTATCACTATGGCTCCTGTCTTTGCTATGATTCTTCTATGGGGCAGCTAGGTGTCACAGTGGATAGAGCACTGGCCCTGAAGTTGGGAGGATCTGAATTCAAATCTCACCTCAGACACTTACTAGCTGTGTGACCCTAGGCAAGTCACTTAACTCCAATTGCCTTAAACATCCAGGACCATCTCCAGTCATCCTGACATATATCTTGCACTTGACCCAGATGACTCTGGAGAAGAGAGTGAGGTTGGTGACCTTGCACAGCCTCTTTCACTAAAATCCAATTCAGTGAAAGTCATGACATCACCCTGATGTTAAGACATCATGCTCTTCATTGGGAATGAAGGACAAACAACAAAACAGAATGACTTCAATAATAAAGCTTTTGTTTTTCCATTTTTTGGCAGGGCGATGAGAGTTAAGTGGCTTGCCCAGGGTCACACAGCTAGTAAAGGTCAAGTGTCTGAGGCCGGATTTGAACTCAGGTCCTCCTGAATCCAGGAGCAGTGCTTTATGCACTGAGCCACCTAGCTGCCCCCAATAATAAAGCTTTAAAAGATCATTTAATTCAATAGATAGATATATAAACAATAATCCCCTCTACAAACCATCTGAAGAACTCTAGCAATGGAGAAATCACTAGCTTCTGACAAAGCCCATTCTACTCTTAGCTCAAATTGTTTTTTCCCATTATACCAAGACAAGACTTCTCTATAAGTTCTACCCACTGTTCCTAGTTTTGCTCTCCGGGTTTAAGGGAAAAAATATCTATTCCCTTTTTCATGTGAAATTCTTAAACTAAAGCTATCTTACCCTCCACCAATAATCCAGGCTAAACAAAGACAACTCTTGTAATTTATTGTCATAGTATTGTTTTCAGTACCTCCAGTAAACTGGCCAATTCTCTCCTAACACAATCCCTTCCTGAAATTTGGTGCCCAGAACTAAAAATAATAATCCAGATGTGTCTGACCAGGGCAACGTAGAGTGAGACTAGAACCTCCCTTATTCTATTTATGGAGCCTGGTTACATTAACTTTATGGCTCCCATACCATACGCCTTACTCATATTGAACTTCAAGTGCACTGAAAAATCCCAATTCTTTTTCAAAGAAACTGCTGTCTAGTCATATTGTCTCCACCATGTGCAGCTGATATTTTTAATCCAAGTGTAGGATTTTACCTTTATGTTGGTCAAATGGCCCCACTTATTATTACTCTTCAAAGTCAGGATGACTTTTGTTTTTAGTATATGTATAAACATACTGAAATAGAGACTGGTGAATGGCCATTATAAGTTTTTAATCTTTTATTTGAGTAAAAGTTTTAGAAACTGAGGTGACACATGCCCAGAGTTGCATCATGATGGCAATCAAAATGAATCCAAATTAAAGTAATCTTAGTTAGTCTAGCTGGGAATAGTCAGTGAATGCACAAAACATAGAGATTTTATCTAAAATAGCAAACTCAGACATTTAAATCTTCCTTTCAGAAAAGATAGTACTCATAGAAATAAGAACTCATAAAACAAAATGTGAAAAAAATAAAATTATCTAATTCAAAAGCAATCTCTGGCACTCATTTAAATAAATACATCTATGTATATGTATACATACATACACACACACACATACGTTGTTCTCATTAATACCAGCTTTGAAAGCCTATATATTGAGTACTTGAAGCAGGAATTCTTAAGCTGGTGTGTATGATCTTTTTATTCTTTTTTAATAATGGTATTTCAATATAATTGATTTTCTTTGTAGCCCTATACATTTTATATTATGTACTGCTAAACATTATTCTGTGAAGGAGTCCAAAAGCTTCACTAGATTGTCAAAGAAATTCAAGACACAAAAAAGTTAATATCCTCTGAATTAGCTGAAGGGGGAAGGGAAAAAAATCATTCCTCCCTCTCCATTTCATTGCTATGCCCTTAGTGAATTCATCCTTCCTTATCCTTTAAATATGCACTGGTATTTCCAAAGTGTGTGTGGGACGGGGAGTGGGGGGGGGGGGAAGACGAGCAGCTTCAGGATAGAGTACAAAGCACCTGCTAGGAACTTGGAATAACTTAATCATGTTGCTATACTGTTAAGGTACCATGGACAGTTCACTTAGTTTCTTTCAGTTTCAGATTATTCCTTTTTAAGTATAGGGATATTAAGACTTACCCTACCCAAGTCACAGAATTTGGGCGAGGATAAGAGGAATTGTGAGAATTCTATGAAAAGAACAAAGCATTACATAAATGTAAATAATCCTCTGTTTAGCTAGCTGAAGCACAGGTAGAGGAGAAATATTTTAGAAATGAAACATTCTACCAGCAGTTCTTTGGTTCTTCCCAGACAACTACACTGGAACCTATAGCCTAGAGAGTCTTGAAGTCCTGCTCCTTCAATCAAGAACCTAAATCACATCTACAGAAGAAATCTAGGTTGACAAAACTTTAAATTCAAGCCATTACCCCAGGTGGGGAAGTTTCAATACCCATAGTTCACATTTCTATATTACTTTAAGATTTGAACAAATCTTCATGCCTTTGTATGGGCTGTACATCATATCTGGAATGATTTTTCTCTTGAAGGTGCCTCTTAAAATTCCAAGAAAAGACTAAGTTCAAATGCATTGTTGCATATAAGACCCGTCCTGCATTTCCTAATCATTACTGCTATTCCTTGTCACTCAAAAGTTAGGTGTTTGGTTTGTATATAATTTGAATATGCTTATTGTATATATTTTGAATATACTTATTTGTGTAGATGTTTTCCCCAGGAGAATAAAAGGGAAGTCATTTAAATTTTTTTTTTCTTTATGTCACCAGTACACATCAAAGTGTCTGGCATGGTATACATTTAATAAATGTTTGTTGAATTGGATGAAACCACCCCTGTGAAAATTTGGTAGATGTATCAATTCATTTTACAAATTATTAAATGCATATGAATTCCTTACAATCACCCAGTTACTAAAGGTAGAAGACAAGGATAAAAACAGGACTCCAGAAGAGGAGGAGAAAGAGAAGGAGGAAGAGGGAGCAATGAGGAGAAAGAAGAGGAAGAGAAGAAAGAAGAAGAGAAATAAGAGAAGGAGAAGGGGGAAAGAAGGAGGAAGAGGACAAGAAAGAGAAGGATGAGGAGAAGAAGGAAGAAGAATAAGAGTCAACTGGCAAGACTAGCCTTTGGAGAGAAAAGTAAGAAAGCTAATTGGGTGAAAGAAAAGACAGGGGATCCTAGACAGAGATTCACTGAGATATGCCTTAGGTGTCTAAGGGGTGTAAGGGGCTAAAATTCTAGCTATACTGTCAAAATCTAATGAGTGGTCACCAATAAATTAGAAGCTTTAGCAAGAGTTTAGACATTTAAGTATTTATTAAAGAGCATTAGGATCTAATGATCAGAGAGAAAGGTAAAAATCTAACTATTTCTAAGAGACCCCATCATCTGACCTGCCATAGCAAGGTCAGGAACAAAAAGACCCCAACACTTCCTTCCTCCTCCCAGAAGCCTCCTGTCTAAACTGGAAACATCAGACATCACTTCCTGACGCCAAGGAACTGACCTTCCAAGCCACATGGCTTGCCCTCAGACACATTCTCCTCATGGTCGAGCTTTCCTACAGTTAACTCTCTAGCAGGTGGCATCACTCCAAATGTCACAGGGGTCATATATAAATATGCAGTGACTCAGGCAGAAGGAAGTATATGAGCAGCTTCTCACCATGAGTAGCAAGGAAAAACCTTCAGAGCTGCTTGTTGGTTCCTTACGATGAGACATGAAGTCACTACCCTCCTAGGAGGGAAGAAGAGGAGGATAGAATACCATTACAACAATTAGGAAAATAAAATAATCAATTTTCAGGGCAGGAAATCAGAAGTTGGCTGCTAGCCCAAAGAAGGAATTATCCTCTCTCCCATTCTGGAGTTATCCATATTGAGTTTATAAAAGCAGAAAAGGCCAAGACAGCTGTTTTCTAAATAGTGCCTTTTATTGCAGTATTGACCACATTGATGGGTGATTGTACAGACTGGAAGGAGAGCCAAGGTGCCAGATAAAACTGCTTTATCCTAGAACAGTACCGCTGTAGGGGTTGAAGTAAGGAGAGATCTGGTTATCTCAGTGGCTTTTCCTATGGTAAACTCTGCTTGTGTTTTCTGTTTTGTATTTCTATGTAGGAGAGAGCACGTGTCATAATGGATAAAGTCAGGGACCTGGACTACAAAAGATCTCACCTCAGACAATTACTAACTCACACAGTGTAACTCTGCCCACTCTTTGAGCTTCAGTTTCTTCATCTGTAAAATAACGATAACAATAGCACATACCCCACTGGGTTGGTGTGAAAATCAAATGAGATAATCTATATAAAGTGCTTACTTTCAAGAGCTATTAAATTAAGACACTATTATTATGGGGGCTAAAATGTAAGCTTTGGGGAGTCATAAAGTAGAGGCCATATGAAGGATTAACCAGGGACAACATCAAGCATCTTTCCCACAACAACTCAATGTCCTTCAAAGCAAAAAATACCTTTACCCCCATTTTTGGTTGCCCATATGACAGGCCCCTTGCTCAAAGGGCTTATGGGACTCAAATGCCTCCTGACTTCAACTTCCTCCACAACCTATAGAACCTTATTCGTCCAATTATTCTGACATCAAGGTTATATGACTGTATGAATGCACTACATAGAGATGGGACAAGACCATCAGCTTGGCATGTACAGAGGAGCCTCTGACCAGGCATCTTTTTTTGTGGGGCAATAAGGGTAAAGTGACTTGTCCAGGGTCACACAGCTAGTAAGTGTCAAGTGTCTGATTCCAGATTTGAACTCAGGTCCTCTGGAATACAAGGCCAGTGCTTTATCTACTGTGCAACCTAGCTTCCCCTGACCATGCATCTTTTAGGAAATTACATATAGCAGCCAATACCATGTCATCTGGTATACCATAGCATTTGGAAGAATTCTACATTTGCCTTTTTCAGAGGAAAAATATGGTACCCTAATCTTACTGTCATAGAAAGAGTTCTTTCCTCTATCCAAAAGTATGTGTCATTGTCAGTAACATGACTAACTTTTTTGAAAACAATATTAATAACAATGAGAGGTGGTGTGATATGATACTAATATAGCATTAATGTATCAGTTTAAGCTTTACAAAGCACTTTTGATGCATTATCCTATTTGATCCACACAATAGCCCTGTGAGATAGGTAGTATTATTATCCCCATTTTACAGATGAAGAAATTATGGGAAAGGGAAGGAAGGAAAGAAAGAAGGAAGGAAAGAAGGAATATATCAATAATATCACCAGTGTTATGATTACCAAGCTTTTCCCTTGGGATAACTCTATGACATGTTTTAACCCTACACTTGCTTTGCAGATCTTTATGTGTCAACTGTTGGTCAATGATCGCATTTTCTCCCCTCCATTCTGTTTTATTGATAAAATGACTATTTTATCTGTCTATAGTCAGGAAGCATCCTTCAGGGAGTATTTATAAATAGACTATGTTAGGTGAAATCCTATTAGTAGTCTTTAAAATTAATTTGAGTGCTTGAAGGAATATTTATTTTTATATATAGTACCATGACCCCTCCAAACCCCTCCCTACCCATTCCATATTTCAGAATTGCATGGCTGAGTCCATGTAATAATAGATATTACTAACCATTCTTTTACAAAGTTTATAACTATAAGGCCAAGGCAATCTGCCCTGATTAATTTGTTTCAAATAAGTTTCTTTGATGAAGTAAGATTTTAGATTTATTCTGCATCACTCCCCTTTGTACATTTTATATTACAGCCAATGAGAATTACTAAGCTCCCAAATTTGGAATGTCATTTCTCACCTCCATGCCTTTACGTAGGCTGATCCCCATGCCTGTACTGCACTCTCTCCTCACTTTTACCTCTTACAATCCCTAACTTCTGTCAAGGCACAGCTCATAAACTACCTCCTATAGAAGTCAGGTAAGACTTACATACTCAACTCCGGATTTACTTTCTCCCCATCTGGAACTCTCCTCTGTAGTTAATCTTGCCTTCATATACTAACTTTCATATCTCCCTTCTCATACCATGTACCTTGACATTCTGACCCACAGCTGCACCCTTACTCATGACGTCTTTCCTACCATTCCACCAAGTCAAATCCCATTTGGAAAAATCAGTTTTTGGTATAGAAAGGTTCTCAAAGGTTATCTAGTCCAGCATAATTTATGATATAAGAAAACTAAGAAAAAGAGAGATCATATGACTTATCTATCCCAGGTCACACAGGTAGTGTTAGATATAGGATTTGAACCTAGGTTCAAATATCTGATTCCAGTATCAGCTATCTTTCTGCTGTACCAATTCTTTTTTTTTATGGGGCAATGAGGGTTAAGTGACTTGCCCAAGGTCACACAGCTAGTTAAGTGTCAAGTGTCTGAGGCCAGATTTGAACTCAGGTCCTCCTGAATCCAAGGCTGGTGCTTTATCCACTGCGGCACCTAGCTGCCCCTTGCTGTACCACTTCTATCAGTTAATTAGATAGTAGAAGGTAGAAGGAAGGCTGTCTCAGGAGTTCAGAACCTTTGGATTAAATTTGAATTAAAATGAAAAAATAGTTCTTCCAATTCATGTTAGTTGATTTCTGATTGTGTAGTTGAAGACTTTAAGTCTGGGCAGGGAGGGAACAGGTCAAGATTCTAAATCAATACCACCATTCTGACCTCTTTAAAATTATACAAATTCTCCTAATTGCTATGAGGAGCACAACTATCTTCCCAAATCCTGGGCATTAACTTCAAGTCTATTAAAACATGCACTCCTTGTGAAATTTTTGTTAAAATTATGAAAATCATTCATTTGAAAGGATGACATCAATGCATCAAACAATGAAAACCCAAAGAAAGGCAATGGTATAAGCAAAGGAAAGCACAGATATTTTCACATACACCTCACACAATCACAAGCATTTATATCACTAGTCTTCTTCTGTGCTGGTCCCAGAAGACTGAGTGACTAAAAGTACCTTTTGCATGCTAACTCAACCTCTACTGAGGTTGCCAACTGGCCAAGAAATCAGGGGTTTGGCCAGTAACTTTGTCACCAAAGCTGATTACCTTTTATAGATATATCATTATGTGACCATTAATTGTATTTATTATTGGTTTGTTTTCGGTAATCCTACCCTCAACTGAAGAGCTTTAACGTTCTTGATCTAGCAGCTTTCCTCTATGTCTCTGGCATACTACACCTTGGTGCTTTTCCATATAGCTCAACAGCATACAATTTCTGTTGGGACATCTGTTACCCCCTCATGCTGAAAATTTGTTTTACAGTAAAATATAGAGTTCCCAAAATACTTCTTGGAAAGATAGGCAGATGTCAGATTGTCCTGAGCTTTAATTGCCAAACAAAAGGTTCTGCTCAGTGTAATTAAATAAAGTACCTCCTATGTGCAAAGCCCTATAACCCACCTCCATCACCAGTTTATTCCATATATTTTATCCTGAAATACTGAAAACCTGGAAGCAATCCCATATCTTTATTTGCCTGCCAACCTCAACACTAATCCTTTGATCTCAAGGAAGTACTTACAAGTGCTTTAGAGATTTTCTAGAGTTTTTGCTGTAAGCACCTACAAGGAAGCAGCCAGGGCTACAAATAACGAACTTAGCAAAATTATAGAAGTCTAAGGTGCCTATATGAGTAGCTTCAGAGTTAGTATGGTATAATGAACAGAAAGGTAGATTGGAGGTGAGGAAGATATGGGTTTAAATTCTGCTTCAGACATTTATTTGTTGTGTGATCTAAGAGACCTCTCTCTGGATCTTAGTTTCCTTATCTGTGAAATGAGGTCTTTTTTTGCTCTCAAACCATTATTCTATCTTGGCTTTTTAATGAAATTGAAGCCAAGCAAGGCTAAATCTTCATGTCCTTCTTGTCCTTATCCTCTACATTTCCTGGTGGTTATATTGAAAGTCACCTTAACACCCATTATCTTTGTTTTCTTCTATGTCTTTTTAATTTGGTTAGTGTTTCAGTTTTATCTCTGTGGGGACTTGCAAGCCCCCAAAGTTTCTATAGATGGATAGAGATGAAAGAGAATTTGTGAGTCACTTGCAAGTAAAACCAACAGAGGGGGTAAGGGAAATTGTGCTTTAAATATACTCTGGGCCAAGAATTGATGTGACCTGCATACTCTGACATAGAGTGTTGCCTGACAAATTATTCCTTTTCCTGCCATGGACATTTAGACTTCCTGATCACTATGAAAGTAAGCTGTTGCTGCCACTGAATTTAGACTGTGGGCTTTAACAGGAAAGACAGTGACTGTGGTGACCAAAGAGTATTACAGGACACATTCAGATGCAGGGAAAGATATGGAAACAGGAATAATGATGGCAAAGGATCTTGAGTAAGAAGACCACCCATATGAATCTTATTGGGATGGTGAACTGAAAAGAGGAGTTTGAATAGAAAAAAACATTTTAGTTAGGTAAAACAGAAACAGTCAATTGGAAGGATTGTGATACATTTAAATCAGTAGTGAAGCATGTGAGAAAATATTAGTCAATTCTTTTGCTTTAAAAGGGTGAAGAAGGACCAGGACATAAATCAGTAAAGCAGTAAGGTAGGGGAAAAGTTCAAGTATTGATTTCAAACATTCTCCCCTGCTTTCCCTTCCCAGAAACCATAACCTTGAAACAAGGCCCTGGACACACAAAAATATACCTTGTTGAAAGGAATAAGGAAAAGTGTATGTGAGTGTATCTGTGTCTGTGTGTGTGTTTTCTTTTCTCAATCATTGACTATAGCAAGAGAAAGCATTTTCAGCACCACTCCAGAAAATCTAGAAGGGCTAGCAAGAGGAGGTTTGGGAAATGCCTGGAAGTGAATAGTACTTTCATTTCCTTTCATTTTCACTCTGTTCAAAAAAAATCACATCATTAGAGTATGTGAAGAGACTCTGAAATCCCTTCCAATTTTTCATCTATGATTCTATGATCCATTGATTTTGAGTCCTATGGGTGTGGCATGAGAGACCAGAAAAACAGAATGGAATTTACACATCTATGTATGGACTAGTTATGTTGTTGAGTCATATTACATTTCACTCCCTAGCTTAAGTATATATCTAGTCAGCACTGCCACTTAAAGCTGGACATTTGGTGTGGGGGGAGAAGGAAACCATCTAGTCATCTGCAGATTGAACTTTCTCTGATAGCCAGTGGAGTTCTATAGCCTTTTAGGAATGATAACCACCCATGCCACAAAGAAACTGACAAAACCACTGGGCTAGTGACTCACATAGAGAACAACTTAATATTGTACCCCCTTTCTAGATAATTAACACAATGGCTACCTTTCTCTTCATTTAAGGAATGCTACACTAGAGCAGCCAGGAATGGCCTCTAGAGCCACAAGCTTCTCAGGTGCCAGGAAAAGATACACATAGTTAAAGGTGGCATATTTATTAAAGCAGCTAATGCTCTGAGTTAGCCTTTTACTCTCAGTAAGAAAACTCACATGTATGCTCAGTCCTACCCACCATTCTTTCAGGCAGGTGGATGACAGAAGGGAGGAGCAATGGGTGCTTTGGGGCAAACATTGCTATCTTATACACTGACACATTCCCCACACACAAACACACCATTGCTTAATTGAGATTTCATTTATAATATGAAGTCCTATATAGAACTGGAATGGGTTTCATTTCCATTCATGGAAAAACTATAGTAATTAAATTTCTTATTTATTCCCAATTCAATTCAATTCAGTAAGCATTTATTAAGTGCCCAACATGTACCAAGCACTATGCTAAACCAAAAGCAAAAGTGAAGCAGTTCCTGCCCTCAAGGACACTCCATTAAAGTAATGGAGCATGTACTCTGATAAGTAAATGCAAAGAATAGGCAAAGAAAATCCAAAGTAATATTTAGAGGTAGACAACATTCATAACTGGAGGGATTAAGGAAATGAATGGTACCTAAGCTGACTCTTTAAGGAGTTCAAGATTCTTCAAGGCATATCTGAGGAGGAAGGCTATTCCATCCATAAGATTTAGCTCATCAAAGGCACAGACAAGGAAGAGAAAATAGTGTATGAGGAATATCAAATAATTAGGCTTATTTGAAAGGAACAGAGAATGTAGGAAGAGGCATAACATCAAATAAAACTAGAAAAGTAGATTAGAACCAGATCATGGAGATTTCTAAATATCAGGATGAAGATACTATATATTAACCTAGAAATCATAGTGAGACGTTGAAAATGATAGAATATGGGGATAGTTTTTCCCCAGATATATAAACTTAACATAGAAATTCTCTCTCAACCTTCTCCCCATTATCTCTCAACCCCATTGTCCTCAATTTGAAGATCTGCAGCTAGTTCTGTATTCTCAGTGAGGAATCAACCGTGTGGGCAATGGGCAATCCCAAACTAGCATGTTATCAGCAAGATTAAGTATAGAAATCCAGTAGGAAGAGGCAGTTAAGGTATCTTTGGTATTATAACCAAATAGCAATAGAAGGAAGGAATACTAGGAAAGAAAGTTAAACCCTAGGACAAAAGTCAAAAGAATCCTGGGATCAAATCCTGGTTAGATAAGTAACTAGATAGGTGACCTTGGGCAAATCATTTCTGCACAGACCTTATTTTCTGCATCTGTAAAATGAGGTAGTTTGCATAAATTATCTCTAAGGTCCCATTCAGATAACAAGATGATAGGTTTATATCTAGAAAGGACTTTAGAAAGCAACTTAGAAATCTTGCCCAAACGCCTAATTTTGCAGATGAGGACAATGAGGCCAAGGCAGTTGAAGTGACTTGCACAAGGTAATACAGGTGGTAAGGGGCCAATCAGGACTTGACCCCAGTTTCTCTGCCTTGAAGTCCAGCTCTTTTTCTGCCATAGCTCACTCTCTCCCTGATGCAACAATCTATGATTTAGTTCAGTATATTATTAAAGGCCTATTATGTGAAAAGCTCTGGCACAGAGGGGAGGAGAAGTGATCAGAAAAAGTTCACAGAAGCGCTAGTGCGTGTGTATTTGAGTGGAAAGCAGAGCACACATCAATGAAACTCTTACTCCAGCTGTATCGCTAACTGAAGAAGTACACATATGGCTAATGACATATATTCTGAATAATCAACAGAAAAAGCAATGTTTTGCTTCTGAGACAACAAAATTAGGGTCTGCTCTTCCTTACTGATGTAGCCTTGAGGCTCCCTTATCTCATTATAACTTTGAAGCATTCTGTTCTACACCCCTTCTTTTGGGTTGCTCTTTACAGATTTCTTTGGCATGAAAACTGATTCCATTTTTCTGTGTAAATCTTGGCCACACTTTATATTTTAGGTCTTATTACAACTTAACAACCTAACTTTAGCCTGCCATTTTAATGTATACATCTTTGTCCATAGAAATAAAGAAGGATTGCTATTACATTATATTCTTCCAAGAAAACTCTGAAGATCATTCAGGCCAAAGAAGGCTCTCCCTCAATAAGTAATTGATGTTAGAAATGAAACAATAATTCAAGGCAGAGTTCTGCTGCTAAGAAGAAAATACAATACAGTGTTATTGCTACAAACTATAAATAAAGCTCACTGACTACTTATATAGGACAGTGATAACAAGAGTCCTGGGATTTTAGCATTCCAGGGCTTCCTCCTATCCCCACACTCTTTGTTTCAAAGAACAATGGGCACAATTTACTTGTAATGTGATCCCAGTCTAGGTCACCATGCTTGTCTTTAATAAATTCTTAAATTCATTTGGATATTGGATGCTATTGGCTCTTGGCCCATTACCCAAGGGTTTCCCCCAGCATAGTCCAGACCCGAATGCCCTCAACTCCACAGCAAAACAAGTTAATAGATAGAAGCCTGATAAAGACACTTTAATTGCCAGTTTAAACATATCCTCCTCTGCATATAGCAGAGACAAATCCCATGTCATCAGAAGATAAAGCAATCCCATTCCCATGGTAATGAGGAGGCTGTCACTTTGAATTTCCTTTGCTCCTTACAATGCTACTGTTACTTCTTGCGGGGTTAGTAACTCATCAAGGAAAAGATAAACTGAGCCATCAGCATCCCCCAAACCCAGAGGAGCTACTTCAAAAGGCAAGATTGACAAGAGAGAGACATGTTCATTGAGACAAGCCACACTGTTTAAGGAGGACGACTCAAATGCTTTTCTCTGCTGTTCACCTATACAGGTCATACACAAAGCTCAGGGATTATAAACATTCACTCCTCTTCCTAGGGGCATGCTTTGATTTTGGGTCTCTCCCTCCCAGAGCCACCAGCTGGGTGTTCTATCACTTAAAAATAAAACACTGAGGGATGGAAGAGAAGAAATTGAATCAGCCTGAAGACACAACTAGATCACACCATATTCAGAAGGACAGAACAACCAGTCACACTGTGACAGCAGGAAGATGATTGGACAAAGCAGTGAACTTGCCCCCAGAGGACACAATTTCAAAGGACACGACCCACGAAACAACTGGAATCGAGTCTTCATCTCAGATACTAAGTACTGGTGGGGGAGGTGCCCTCCAACTTCATTGTCACCAGGTTTTTATTAAGGAATCGAAATGCCTCAAAACACACCACTCCAGGAGTTAAGGGTCTACACTGTAGGATACCCATGATTCTATAAGTGATGCAGCTACCAAGTACCCCAAAAGCAAAAAAGATCCATTGTCTACTAGCTAGCAAGTTTTCTCTATATTCACTATACACTGCTGCCTCTTTAACTCCCATCACTAGAAACATTCAGGCAGAGATTAGATAATCTCTGCAATAATATATTGTATACAGGATGTTCACCCTGAGTGGAAGGTTGGACAAGATAATATCTAGGCCCCCTAAATTTCTAATATTCTATTCTGTGAGGGCCCAAATTCATAGATCCAGAATCAAAGAGAAACTCAGTATCCAACATTACTTCCAGACTCCTCATTTTCCAGATTAGCAAACTGAGTCTCAGGGGGATTAAGGGATTTTCCCAAAATCATGCAGGTAGGTAGGTAGATAGTAAGAGTCAGCAAATGGATATCAACCTGGTTTCTATGACTCCTGCCTGAGTCAGTACTCTTCACCCTGTACCTGTTGAAGATGTTGTAATTTCCATTAGTTAGGGATTAACTGCTTTAAAAGAACTGACTATACCCATCAAGTCTTTTGGTTTCTGCCATGTAAAGAATCCAACCTTTATTTAATCACCTATAAACCTTTACACAACACCAAATGGATTGCAGAAAGTACCCATTTTCATGTAGTTTTATCCAGCCAAAAAAGGGATCTCATTAAAAAGTGACCTGTCATGCATTAATTCAAAATGGTTTTCAAATGTATATCTTAAATTTTCATGAAGAACTCTCTGACATTTTCCCCATCTATCCAACATATGGGCAAAAATTCCCCATAAAACAACCTGTCATTAATTCTAGAACTTGAGATCAGAGGTCAAAGAGCTGCCCACTCTGTGATCCTTCTAAAAAGCCCTCTTCCTGATGGAATTTACAAAAATGAAACAATTTTGTAGCAATAATTCAAAAGGGAAACTCACTGGGCTTAAAAATCCTGAAGTCTTTTCTTCTTGCTAGGAAATCAGCAAAATCTGTCAGATATTTATTTCTGGTCTTTCTAATCTGGTGAGATTTTTTATAAGCATGAAAATGTTTTAATCTGAGATTTGAGAACAAAGTAACAACTCACAATGATATAGGGTTTGATCTTTTATGAAGCATCCTCTCTATGAGGATCCTGAGGGAGGCACATGGTTTTCATTGGATTCCTGGTCCAGATTTGTCATTTCATCAACATTGAAAATGCATGAAACTCATTCCCCATTCTGCAATCATGAATGCAACTTTTCTTAAACTTCATCTTTAAGATTTTCCTGAGGCACTGAGAAGTCAGGCATCCTACCCAGGGTTGTCCACAGTATATGGCAGATTCTAGATTTTCACACAGGTCTTCCTGACTACAAGGCCATATCTGTATTGACTGTGTCATATTGCCTCTCTGCCACTATAGGTACTTTAGATATTAATGAATCAAGCCATAAAAATTTATTAAATGCCTACTATATTCTAGATCCTGTGATGGGCCCTGAGGACTTTAAGATAAAAAGTAGAACTCAAGGAACTTACATTTGAATAAGATGACAAACACATACGAAAATATTTACAAAATTTGCACAAAAGAAATATAATATATTTCCAGTTGCAAAGGCTTTATGTAGAAAACAGAACTTGAGTTGAACTTGGAAGGAAACTAGTGATTCAAGAAGTTGTACATGAAAAGCACATGCATTCCAAAAATGAGGAACAGACTGTGCAGAGCTAAGGAGACAGGAGATGGAATGTTCACATGTGAGAACATGACTGCTATACAGAGTGATGAAAAGGGAGGAATATGTAATAAAGGTAGGAAGGTATGATGGAATCCTGCTTGTAAAGGGCTCTAAATGCCAAGCATAAGTGTTTGTGTTTGATCATGGAATCAATAGAGAGCCCCTGGAGTTTGATGCATAGGTTAATAATATGGTATTACCTATACTTTAGTAATATCTCTTTGACAGTTGTGTAGCAGAAGAGAGGGTAAAGTTGAGGCAATGAATTATATCCACTTTTACAACTGAGAAAAAGGAGGTTTTGAGAAGGGAAGTGACTCCCTACTCCCTGGTCAGTCTCAGAGTCATTCCATACTCCTTCGTTACTCCCAATTCCCTGCTCAGCTTACCCCCACTGACTGCCCTTTCTTACAATGCCTTCCCCATCTTCATGTATGGAACTATGATCAAATCAACTCTGCTATTGTTCCTCAAAAGGATATTCCCTATGGCTCCACTAATGGCCACTATATGTCAAGGTGAATTGAGCACTGGGCTTGCAATTAGGAAGACTCATCTTCATGAGTTCAAATCCAGCCACAGATACTTACTAGCTGTATGACTTTGGGCAAGTCACTTAACCCTATTTTCCTCAGTTCCCTATCTGTAAAATGAGATAGAGAAGAAAATGGCAAATCATTCCAGTATCTTTGCCAAGAAAAACCCAAATTGGGGTCATGGAGAGTCAGGCACCACTGGAATGACTGAACAATAACAACAATGTGGATCCACTAATAATTCCTGTCATACTCTGAACAAAAGGGCTCTTCACTGGCTACAAGTCCCCATTAAGTTTTATCTCCCCCAACTCATTTTAGGGAATTTACCCACATTCTCAATTCCCGCATCTATGAAGGAAAGATAGTAAGACAAGACCTGTTCTATCTATTTTATGGAGTTGTGAGGACCAAATGAAAACATGTACCAAGTAATCAATCATAAAACATTTATTAATCATCTGCTAGAAGCCAGTTACACTACCAAGTTTAAGACATATAAACACAAAGAATGAAATAATCGCTACTCTCAAGGAACTTACATGATATATATGTAAGCTCCTTTATACTTTTATAAAGCATCACTCAGATGCAAGTAAATCATTCCTCTCATTTATAATGTCAAAAACAGGTTTTTGAACACATTTGTCTTTACTATCATGAATGAATGACGACATATGTTAAGTACTTATGATGTGACGACCATGGTACTAGGAAGCCAGCCAGTTGGGAGTATCTTGTTCAATGACAGGTGCTCATTGATGACCCTTCTTCCAGGATCTACCATGAAAGGCAATTTGACATATATTGTAAATGATTCAGTCTAATTAAAAGATTCAGGGAGGCTAGGTGGAACAGTAGATAAAGCACTGGCCCTGGATTCAGGAGGACCTGAGTTCAAATACGGCCTCAGACACTTGACACTTACTAGCTGTGTGACCCTGGGCAAGTCACTTGACCCCCATTGCACCGCAAAAAAAAAAAAAAAAAGGTTCAGTGGGTCCAAGAACACTGGTTTCAAGAACACTGATGTCTGGAAGAGACGGATTCCCCAGCTCTTTTGGCCAGTGTGATTAGGCCTTAGTGCATACAAATTTAGTCTGATTTTTGCTTTTCTTCTTCAAATTTGAGTAGAGATAGTATAATAACAGTAGTTTTCTCATCTTCCCAAGTTCAAATTTGGCTTCAGACACTAATTGTGACCCTGGACAATCCACTTACCCATTTGCCTGGATTTCTCACGTATAAAATGAGATGGATAAGGAAATGACAAACCACACCTGTATTTCTGCCAAGAAAATCCAAAACATGGTCACAAAGATTCAGACATGACTGAAATGACTGACCAACAAGAATTATAGCACTATCCACATTACATTCTCTTGTTCTATACCCATCGTCTTCTTGAAAATGTAAGCATACTCTGCTTATATACTGAGCAGTGTGTGTGTGTGTGTGTGTGTGTGTGTGTTTGTGTGCGCATGCGCGTGTGTTGGCTGTGGCTTCTAGAAAAATTAGGTACCTCATTCTGCTAGGTAAAGACAGTATAAAAATGTAACATCTCTCTTAAACATGCCAATGAATTTTACTCCTCACCCACAGTCAGGACCTTCATAAAGAATGACTACCAATGAGTATGAATTATAACCATCCTCCTGATTGTTCTAGAAGATAACCAATATTGTTAGAGACAAGGGTAAGCTGTCTCCCATTAGGATGAAAACTCATTTGAAGAAGGGCAAAGGAAGACTTCGCAGAAAAAAGTAATAGATCACACATATTTAGAACTATCTTTTATTCAGGTTACAGCTCAAGTTTCAAGCTAATGTTCCCTTAAATATTTTGCATCTGCCACTAAGGAGTTCCAAATATCCTTTCTTTATACCTTTTACCTCAGGAGGATTAGCCTCTTTTTCATGTGTGGCTGATCTGACTTTTCTTCTCAGTTGTTAGGCTCTCTTCTGTGAATTAGATGCCACATTTCCCCTCAGTATATAGATGCTGTCAACACAGTAAGTCCTGTTCCAATTAGAAACTGAGCATTTTTATTCTAGGGAAATGAATACTGCTTAAAAATGCAAGACTTCCTGAAAATCTAATGCCTTCCAATTGTGAATGTTTCAACTCCCCTTTGCATGTAGAAACTAGGACACCTGAGTTATCTTGATGTCCAGAAACTGCCTTATACAGTTTCACCTGTTTAAAACTAGATTTGAAAAATAAGAAATGTCATAGGATGTGGAATATAATCAGGGGCATACTGTGACTGAGCAGATACATGCTAATATCTGATTAGGAAGGAGAAGGAACCACACATCCTAAATAGAGCAAAGGAAGAAAACTGGCCACTGGCCACTTTTGTACAAACAACAGACAAGGCACAAAGCAAGGTCTCTGAGCTGTTTCCAGCTTATCCCAGGGTTTAAAACCTTGAGTTCAAAAGACCATTTCTCAGGGCAGCTAGGTGGCACAGTGGATATAGCACCAGCCCTGGATTCAGGAGTACCTGAGTTCAAATCCAGCCTCAGACACTTAACACTTACTAGCTGTGTGACCCTGGGCAAGTCACTTAACCCCAATTACCTCACCAAAAAAAAAAAAGACCATACCACCCTTTGTCCAGAAAGTTTGCCTAAAATGAAAACTAAAGTAACAGAGTGAGTATGAAAGAACTGATGGACAAAAGGTCGGAAGAGAAAGTGGAAATAACCACTAAGCATTTACTAAGCACCTATGAAACAAAGTAAAAGAAAAAGAAAAAGCAGGCCTTGTCCTTAAGGATCTTACCATCTAATGGGGGGGGGATACTACAGTATATAGAAAACTAAATGCAAGCTGTAGACAGAGTACGGATACAAGGTAACGTGAAAAAGACAGGCTTTAGCAACTTCAGAGGGACCAGCAAAGACTCCTGCAAATGGCACCATTTGAGATTAGTCTTTAAAGAAACCAGGTATTCTAAAAGATGAAGTGAAGAGCATCCCCAGCATGGGAAGCAGCCGGTATGAAGCTAAGAGAATGGGAGATAAAGTATTACATGTTAGGAAAAGCAAGTGGGCCAAAGAAGCTGGAACATAGAGTGTATGGATGGAAGGGAAAGGTAAGAAGATGGTGGGAAGAGGCCAGGTTGTGAAAAAGCTTTAAATGCTAAATATAGAAGTTTATATGTGATAAGATTGTGGCAGAATACCGCCATGCTAGAAGAAATGATGAACATGCTGATTTAGAAAAACATGGAAATACTTGCATGAAATAATGAGGAGTGAAATGAACAGAACTGAGAGAATGCTGTATATAACAGCAATATTGTTTGAGGAACAACCATGAACGACTAAGTTATTATGAGTATTAAAAATACTCAAATCTGGGGCAGCTAGGTGGCGCAGTGGATAGAACACCGGCTGGATTCAGGAGTACCTGAGTTCAAGTCCGGCCTCAGACACTTAACACTTACTAGCTGTGTGACCCTGGGCAAGTCACTTAAACCCAATTGCCTCACTAAAAAAAAAAAATTAAAAAAAACATAATCAAATCAACTAAAGGACATTTGAAGGAAGATGCTATCCACCTGCAGAGAAAGAACTGATAAATAGAAGTATGCATAGTATGGTTTTGCACATGTAGGCATATACATATATGTATGTATTTTGTGTGCACATGACTACGGGTGTGTGTGTGAATCTTGTCAAATGATTGTCTTTTCTAGTGTAAGGTGGGGAGGGGGGGAGGAAGAGTGTTCAGAACTTAAAATATAGCAAAAATATATTAAATTATTTTTTAAAAGGTTTACATTTGATCCTAGCAGTAATAGCTACTAGAATGTGTTGAGAAGGGGAACCATGCAGTCAGAACTCTGCCTTAGGATAATCACTTTGGTGATTGAGTGGAAGATTCTCATTTACTTCAGCTCCAATCTTCTACATTGTGGAATGCCTTTGTCTCCTTCAAATACTTCATGTAAACCACCTTTTCCAGAAGCCTTCCCCAATTCCCTCATCTTCTAAAATTATTATTTATTATTTTGAATAGATTTCATATGACCTGCATAAATATGTATATATATATTTGCTTTTCTCTGTGTTTAATGCATCACATTCTAGTAGAATGTAAACTAGTTGATGGCAGGGATTTCTTTGTTTTTTTTTCTTTGTGTCCTTGTAGGCACTTTATAAGTATTTGTGGTCATGGGTAGCTATTTGGCACAGTGGATAAAGCACTGGCCCCAGATTCAGAAGGACCTCAGTTCAAAACTGACCTCAGACACTTGACACTTACTAGCTGTCTTAAAACAGCCTCATAGAGTTTAGATTATTTTTTACACCAAACCTGTGACTTCATGACTGCAGGTGAAGAGCTTCCCCTTCCAAGACAGAGCTTTCCTTCATGGCAGCTTCTAGTCTTCAGTAGTTAGTTGCCTGGGCTATTTGGAAGTAAAAATTACTTACTCAGCTTAACACAATTAGTAGATGTCACAAGCTAGACTTGAACCCTAGTTTTCCTGAGTATGAAGCTACCACTGCATAGTCACTCTACAAACTCTCTGAGTTTCTAACCAATCATTTTAAAATAATAAAAGAGACTGGAAGTCTAATTGTCCAAGAGAAGTGAATTTTAATTTAAAGTTAAAGCATGACTGTTGGACAATATGGACAATTTTCCTTTTAAGCAAGCAAAACAAAACAAACAAAAAAACAAACAAACAAAAAAACCCAGCAACTCACTGCAGGTCAGCGTAGATAGCTGATATACTGAATGGTGCTAGAAAATGCATATGCATGCTTATTATGTAATCCAGTTGTTGATTTTATTTACAGATGTTTTCTCTTTCTCTTGCAATGTAGCAGCATGTCAGGACGCTTAATCGCAAATGACCCTATTTTGTTGTAATGTGAAAATGTCTTTTTTTCTAAATTTATTGTAAGCTCCTCTATTTTATTATGACAGCAAGTAAATTCTATGTTGAAAAGTATAGAGTTCTTTTAGAAATCTCTATTATAAAACTACTGTCTAAGGAGCAGGATAATATGTTAAAATGAGCTTCAAATTTTTCTTTGAATTCAGTCTGTGCATTCGAATCTTTGGTTACCAGGAAAAATGAAAAATTGTGAATCTATTACCCAGGGTATAAGAAAAGAAATCAATAATCTGTATCTTTTTTGACATCTTTGAACACCTATGAATAATTCCCTACTCATTCCCCAAAGTAAGGGAATGGAGAGTCATTCTAGAGTGACAGGTACACAGCCCACCATTGCAAATATGAAAAAGTCTCACTACTATACAGTTATCCCTTCAACATCATAGGGTTTAGAAGTCACAGTGACCCCTGTGATCTGGAAAATCCATGTCAAATTTTTTGGCCCTCTCTTCATAGCAGAGAAGAAGTATGAAGTATTATGGAATTAAAAGATAAAATATACTGATATTATACAACACTATACATATATTTAAGCATTTCTGAATTTCTAAACTTTTTCTGTCATCTGCTGGCCTTCACATGTTGTCTGTGGCTTCCTCAAAACTACACCAAAAATTCCATTTAATTTTTTATGCCAAACCACAATGGGGAAGTCACGATGTAGAAGGGATAATTGTACTTACAACCCTAGTAATAAATGCAAAAGACTACCTGAAGAGGTCATTCTCAGGTTAAACTAACCCAGTAAGTATGTTTATGACTAATATATTGGAAATTGTTACACCCCACCCTTTCTACAAGAATAGAAGTTCCTTCTAAAAGTCAAGTAAAATAAAGGAAAGATGAGCAGACAGAGAAAGGTGAGGACCATAGAAAGTTTCTTCAGTAACAAGGAAGACTGAGGTACACCCTCAGAGGAAGATGTCAACATCAGGGCCCCTGTACCTAAAGCTTCCAAGAAAAATATGAATTGGTCTCAGGACATAGAGGTGCTCAAAAAAGACTTTGAAGATACAGTTAGAGAGGTAGAGGAAAAAATGGAAAGAGATATCAGGGTGAAGCAGGAAAGATATGAGAAAAAAGTCAATGGCTTGAAAAGAGAAATGGAAAAGCTCTCTGATGAAAATAATTGCCTAAGAATTAGGATTGAACAAATGGAAGCCAGTGACTTTATGAGAAACCAAGACACAATAAAGCAAATCCAAATGAATAAAAAATAGAGGGTAATGTGAAATATCTCCTTGGAAAAACTGCTGACCTGGAAAATAGGTCCAGGAGAAATAATTTAAAAAATATTGGTCTACCTGAAAACCATGATCAAAGAAAGAGCTCAGACATCATATTCTAAGATATTCTCATGTAAAATTGCCCTGAAATTCTAGAAGCAGAAGCTAAAATAGCAATTGAAAGAACCCACTGATCACCTCCAGAAACAGGTCCCAAAAGGAAAACTCCTAGGAATATTATAGCCAAATTACAGAGCTCTCAGGTCAAGGAAAAAATATTGCAAGCTGCCAAAAAAGAAAGAATTCAAATACTGTGGAGCCCCAGTCAGGATAGCATAGGATCTAGCAGCTTCTACATTAAAGGACCAGAGGGCATGGGATATGATATTCCAGAGGGCAAAGGAAATGGGATTACAACCAATAATCACCTACCCAGCAAAACTCAGCATAATCTTTCAGTGAAAAAAATGGGACTTTAATGAAAAAGAAGACTTTCAGATATTTGTGATGAAAAGACCTGAACTGAATGGCAAATTTGACTTTCAAATACAAGACCCTAGAGAACTATAAAAAATTGGAGTTGGGGGACATACCCGGGGTCGTACAGTGGGTCTTGTGTCTGAGGCCAGGTTTTGGCTCTGATCCCCCTGGGTCCAGGGATGGTGCTTTGTCCACTGTGTCACCTATCTGCCCCATGATGACATCCATAGGGTTAAATTGGGGAGTGAGGGGAATACACTGGGGGAGGAGGAAAGACAGAGGTGAAATCCTACATGAAAGAAACAGGAGAAGGCTTATGACATGGGGGAAGAGATAGGAGAGGAGCAGGGCAGTAAATGAATTTTACACTCATCAGAGAAGGCTCAAAGACCTATATCAATTGAGGAATGATGGAAAAAGCTGTGCTATATGATTGTGGTGGAATGGTCATGTGCTATAGGAAATGACAAACAGGATGATCCCCAAAAAACCTGGAAAGACTAATGAACATCGATGTATAGTGAAGTGAGCAGAGTTGGGAGGACATTGTGCATAGTGACAGCAGTATTGTTCAATGAGCAAATGTGAATGACTTAACTACTCTCAGCATTGCAATGATCCAAGACAATCCCAAGGAACTAATGAGGAAGCTTACTATTCACCCCCATAGAAAGAACTGATAAAAAGAACACTTGTGGATTGTACATATATAACCTGGTTGCAATCTTATGGAGGAGGGAAGAAAGGGAGGGAGGGAGAAAAATTTGGAACTCTAAATCTTATGAAAATGAATGTTGAAAACTCCCCTTACATGTAACTGGAAAAATAAAATAAATTTTTGTTGCTAAGAAAGAAAGAAACAAAGAAACAAAGAAACAAAGAAAGAAACAAAGAAAGAAACAAAGAAAGAAACAAAGAAAGAATAGAAGCTCCTTGAGGGCAGGGACTGTCTCAGTTTCATACTTGTATTTCCAGAGCCTAACAGTGCCAATTAGGGAGTTACTATAAATATTTGCAGATTGAGTGATACTGGCTTTTTGTCCTTCACTCTCAAAGAGGATCGTAACAAATACAATTCATTGTAAATCATGACATCTAAGTGAGAGAGGGCTGTGCAAGGTCACCAAGACCAGAGCCATGTGGGTCCAGTGACAAAATATACATCACAGAACTGGAGATGGCCCCTGATGTTTTAAGGCAATTGAGGTTAAGTGACTTGCCCAGGGTTACACAGCTAATAAGTGTCTGAAGTGAAATTAGAACTTGGGTCCTCCTGACTCCAGGGCAAGTACTTTATTTTCTGTGTCACCTATCAGGCCCTAGAGTAACTTAATTAGCATGCCATATACTAAATGACAGTTGTGAAGTTAATGGAGGACAAGCTTTAGTATCAGAAACCTGGGTTTGGGTTCTGCCTCTGACACTTATTGCCCTTGAGACACTATGAGACACTTAAGACTAAGTGTCCCAAGGCAATTCGACTAGAGTATCAATTACAAGAAAGCACCCATCTGTATATGTGGATGAAGTTTTCACACATAGAGTTTCTATATCAATGAAATCATTAAAAGTGGCACTTGTTTCCAAATCAATCCATCAAAAATCAATCATATTAATGAGGATGCATTAAGTACCTGCCATGTACAAGGCATCGTGTTAGGCAATGATAGAACTAGGGATTAATCTGGGATTTCACTGGTGAAGCAACTCCCTCTACAAATGTAAATGGGAACTTTCTCTGCAACTTATATTCTTAGGGAATTGTCTAACTTAGCACTTAGCACAGCACTTGGAATATAGAAGATTTTTAATAAATGTCAGCACTAAGGCTGGAAGAGAGAGTGAGGGTGATGACTTTGCTCAACTCTGCCTCACTTAAATATAATTCATGTGAAAGTCAAGACATCACCAAGACCATGTCATTGGTCTTCTTTGAAAATGAAGGATGAACAACACCACGACCACCACCAGCAATATCAGTAAGAGATTAACTGATTTGTTCAGGGTCTCATAAACTGTATTTGTCAGAGCCTAGACTTGATCTCAGTGCTTCTTGTCTTCAAAGGCAGCTCTCTCTATCCAACTCACTTAACCCCAATTGCCTCACACACACACACACACACACACACACACACACACACACACACACACACACACACACAAAAGAATACATAAGCATGTGCCTATAATCCTTGCTACTGGGCAGTATGAGGCTGGTAGATTGTCTGTACTCATGAGTTCTGGACTGTACTTGGTCTAAATTAGTAAATCAGGTGTTTGTATTAAATCTAACATCAATATGGTGAGTCCTAGAAAGCAAGGCCCAGCAGGCTGACTATAGAGAGGAAACTCAACCTAAGCCAGGGGAGTAAGTAGCCAAGCAGGAATTGAAACTCTGGTCATTTGACTCCAAGTTCAATGCTATTTTTCAATTCAATAAACATTTATTAATCACCTATAATGCACCAAGCACTGGGCTAAGTGCCAGAGGAAAAGAAGCAAAGGATAGTGTCTGTCCTCAAGGAGCTTACAGTTTAATGAGGAAGACAACAAATATAAAACTATATTTCTATGAAGTATTGCGTTGTAAACTGCCTTAAGAGATGCAACCCAGAAAGAAACTACTAGAGCATAGATATTATTTGTCCTCAGTCTATTCTCCTCTCTTTCCAATATCTTAAGGATTAGTAGGATGTTTCTGGATTTCTGGATTTTTTATTTATGAAACTAACCCTAACCCATACACTAACCCTAACCCTAACCCTTAACATTCAGTTTTCTAGAAATCATCTCCCTCAAGTTCCTGCCTCCCCATTTTTGCAAATGTCTTGGTCCCAAGCTAAGGGAATTTTCATCTTAATGCAGAGAAAAATACTCTGGCAGGATCACAAACAGAGCTATATTTTCTCTATATTATTGGAACTACCCCCAGTACAAACAAACAAACAGCTTAGCTGTATCTACTGAGGAATATAAAAATAAATCCCTCAGCCCTTTGAGTCACAGAGTACTTGGGGCAGTGGTCTTGGGTTGCCCCTGTTCATTGCCAAGAATATATTGATGGGGCCAGCCTTTCAAGCCTAGTAATTGGGAAACTGAATTCTAATGCTGAAGGGGCTGCTGGTCCAGGATCTATAATGAACTGCAATTACTTGCAAAAAGACTGATAGTGGATACTCATTTCTGTGTGTCCCTGCAATAAAGCTCATTCTATTGTCATAGTTTTCAATCAATGAATTAATAAGCCCTTGATTAAGCACCTGCTATATGCTAGTCATTGAGGTAGGTGCTAGGGATACAATGATAAAAATAAACCAATTACTGACCTCAAGGAGCCTACATTATATCTTGGGAAACTGTATGTATACATATAATTAAATAAAAACACATGAAAAGAAAATAGAAAATAATGGAGAGGCTAGGGATCAGGAAAGAATTCTTGTAGAAATGGCACCTAAACTGAGCATTGAAGTAAGATAGAGATTCTAAGAGACAGAGGTAAAGAGAATCAATATTCCAGGAGTTGTATATACTCCAAGCAAAAGCACAAATATGAGACATGGCACATCCTCTGCAAAGAAATGGCAGTAGGTCATTTGACTGGAGCAGAGAGCAGCAGAGTGGGAAGCAATTGCATAGTTCTTTAAGAGTTAGCAGAACTATACTCAATGGTACTTGAGTCTGTGCACACATTTGTAATCACCTTCAGGTCTTGTTACAAGAAAACTAGGGGTTCTTTGTTGTTCCAACTTCCTCTTATTTCATACAAGGGGAGCTCACCCAAGGTATCCATCTCTATCCATAAAGGTATTCCTTTTAATGTTCCTAATGACCTAAACAGGGTCTTCAGCAGATGGTGCAGCCACAGATTACACATGTCCATATCTTGACATGAATATCCCTGGTTATTATGACTACTCAGATTTCCAGCCCAGCTTCTAGACTGCTTCCTGATGCCATCATCAAAGAAACAATCCTTGCCGAGAAGTGACCTACCTTTTTCACCAACGCCAAACACTGATCAGCTATTATTGATAGAGAGGTATAGGCAAGAGCCCTGGCAGTGGTAACCTCCACTCTCATCCCAGTCAATTCATCCTGATTCCAACCCAGGGCTTCTCCTACCCCTCCATAGTCATTATCCAGGGATGCTTTAGCGATGTGACCTGGCAAGTCCTTCTAAAAGTGTTACATCCCCCAATACCTCAGCAACCACAACCTGCAAAGAACCAGAAAAGAAAGTTCTTGACTCCAAAATCCCTGGAACTGGCAAACAGTTCATAATCAGAACTGTGTTTTTATAAATGGAAATGATTTTGAAAATGTTTTTGTAGCCACTTTATTTCTTCACCCTAAGGGTCCTGAGACCCTTCCAACCGACATGCAGCTAAAATCTTCTTCAGTGATGTCTCTTCAGAATGTAAGCTCCTTGAGAGCAGGAAGTGTCTCTGCTTTTATGTTTGTATCAACAGTCCTTATCACAATGCTTTGAATATAATTAGCATACAAAATGCTTTTTTTTATTTGTTCATTCATTCATTCATTTTACAGCACAAAAGAATATCTATCTTTCTTTTTTTGTGGGGGGATGAGGGTTAAGTGACTTGCCCAGGGTCACACAGCTAATAAGTGTCAAGTGTCTGAGGTTGGATTTGAACTCAGGTCCTCCTGAATCCAGGGCCAGTGCTTTATCCACTGCACCACCTAACTGTCCCAAAAGAATATCTTTCAGGGAGCATCCCAATGATGCCAATCCAATAGGTCCAGGCTCTAGAAATCACAATAGTCCTAATTTCTAGGAGCAGGACGATCCTGAAAGGGGGCCCCATATGAAATCTGGACAGTATCTGGCTTGAGAATAGATAGTTGTTTTCCTCCTCCTTCTCTACCCTTACTTAAACTCTGTGTCCCAGGGGAAAATCTAGCAATTCTGGGTTCCCCATAGCCAAAGAAAATTAGAATATGAAAGGACAATTTTATCCAGATAATTCAAGTCAGCTAAGACTAGGAGTTCCAAAATAATCACATGTCTACATTAGTAGAATGAATGTCTTCACCAGAAATTACCTACACTGATGAAATCATAGATCCAGACACCTCTCCTCTCACAAACCACCATCAAAATAAAATATATCAGATTCAAAAGCTGGAACATCTTATTCAAAATCAGAGATTCACCATGAATTTCAATGACCAGTTACTAGAAGTTAACAAAGGATTCAGAGCTTGAAGAGACTAAAGAGGTCATCTAGTCCACCTGCCACACTTTACAAATGAGGAAACTGAAGCCTAGATAAAACATATTGTGTCAAATCACAGAGCTAATATATAACAAATCTTGTCCTCAAATCTAGGTCTTTGGACTTCAAATTGATAGGGTTTTTTCCCTCTCTACCATTCACATCACATTCCTGTTAGGAATGAATCAACAATTACTTATTGTGTGTTTACTACGTACCAAAAGGTGTGCTAAGTAATGGAGCTACAAATACAAATTTGAGACAGGCCAGTAAGCATGAGGCATAAAGTAGAAAATGTGATCCTTTTCTTATGAAGTTTACATTCTGGTCTAAGTATAGAAAATATAATTGACAGAACCTTACTCAAGACATCATGAAAATGGGGCTAAATTAAGAAGCAAAGATGGTCAACTTACAAGAGTTTAGATAAGGAAGAGTTCATTAGGTTGAGAATCAGAATCCAAGACTTGTGAGGAACCTTCAAAATCATCTGGGAAAACCCTTATAGAAAGTAGGAATCCCCTGTATATCATACCCACTGCCTATCCTCAGCAAATATGCTATAGTGTTTTAACAGAACAAAATAAATAAAAGTTGTGTCAATAATAATCAGTGATTAGGGTATTTTTTAAATTTTATTCATTGTGTCTTGAAGAGCAGAGCATAAATAACACAAAAGATTTTGCACTATTCTTAAAACACCTAGACAGAAAGGGTTCAATACAGGAGCATGGTGGGAGTATCAACATATTTGGGGAAATTTTTGATGTAAAAAACAGACATTAATAAAGCTTTCCCAAAAATCTAAGGAAGAAATTTCAATATTAACTTGATTAATATAATTTAACAAAGCTATTTTAGAATTCTTTTTTTAAATACTCTGTACGCTGTTTAAATTTAACCCTTAACCCTAAAATAAAGAAGTTATTTTTTGTCAGTAAAAATAAATAAAATAGTTGAAGTTAGCACATGTTTCTATTTTCTTCCTATTTTCTCTAGGCAATTTTTAATTCAACAAAAGGTGACCCTTGCCACAGATTCATGTTTTAAATTCATTAAAATTACACTTATATCAAGTAAGCAATTTAACAAGCTATGTAGTTGAACTAGCTGGCCTCTGAGGTCCAATGTTAAGATCCTATTAAATAGCCTTGGGATTTCAACAGATGCACACCAAAGAAGGCAGAACCAAGAGCACAATCTACAGTGAAGAAAAAAGACTAAAAGATGAACTCAGATTAGCTAAATATAAGATCCAATCTTGAGGCCAAAGAAGAGATGATGAAATGTGTCTCCTTCCTAGGCAGAGGTTAGAGGGTTAATGGAGCAGAAGGACAAATATCTTAGACATTTTAAGCTAGTTTTGCTTAATTATTTTGCTTTATTTCTATAGAACAATTTATAGTGCACAGTTAGGAGGAAATGATTATGGTGTAAAAAAACAAACAAAAGACATTAATAGAACTTTTTTTTTTTTTTTTTTTTTTTTTGGTGAGGCAGTTGGAGTTAAGTGATTTGACCAGGGTCACACAGCTAGTGAGTGTTAAATGTCTGAGGCTGGATTTGAACTCAGGTCCTCCTGACTCCAGGGCTGGTGCTCTATCCACTGCGCCACCTAGCTGCCCCAATAGAACTTTTTAAAAGCACAAAGAGAAGAAGCCTAAATGCCTGGCAACAATTTAAAACAGACTACCCATTCAAAGTAGGCATACAACAAAAGAGAAGAAAAGTCTGGGCCTTCGGACCAAAGCGCTCATTTGGTTGCTTTCCTCCCATTGTGCTTTTCTATTAGATGAAGTCTTTCTCCTCATCTATGAGCTTGTTAAAATTTTTAATTTGAGCAAAAAAAAGTGAAGTGAGTACTTCATCTTTGGGTTGCTAGAAGCCATGTGATTATGTTATACCCTTAGCTTCTCTTTTTTAAAACACTAATGGATGGAGTGGGATAGGATAGAGAAAAAGGAAAATTACTCATTGTCTTCACTCCTACTGTGTGTCAGACCCTGAGTTGGGGGAGATACATTCTGGAAATTACTTGAGGACCCCTGGTATCAAGTGATACACTTGGAGAGTCCTCCCTGTTTTCTCACAGCCCTGATTACTAGGAATTGATTCAATTTAATCAACATCTCTCTCTCTGAGAACACAACCTGTAGTACAAGGAGCTCAATAGTATTGTTGAAATGTACTTTTTACAATATGTACTTACAATACAAAATGTAATTTTCATAATTCCCAAATTAGGTAGAAAAAAAAGCAAAAGAGAGGTAAAGAACAATACTGATGAGGGAGACAGAGACACAGAGAGAAGAAATTATTTCAAAGAGACGAGAGCAATATAACATAAAACAAATTCAGCATGACCAAGTTGAATTCCCACACAGAGATTGAACATTCAACATTAAAAAAAAATAGTATAATTAATCACAGGGAGAAAGTCTGTGATTCCTTTGGTATAGGGAACTTCTAGACAAGGAAGTTTTCACTGCCAATGTAGGTTAGTACCTCTTCTAAAACTTAGAGACTTAAAGAGTTGCCTAAAGCACAGAATGTAAATTATTCATCCAAGATCACACAGCCAGTATGGATCAGACATGCAATTTGAAGGTAGGCCCTCTTAGTTTTTGAGGTCAGCTCTCTACATCATATTGCTTCTCATTAATCACAAATAACTATAAATAATTGACATGAAATTGAAAAACAAATGATCATTTAAATAAATGCAGAATATGCTTTTAAAACTCATTTTATTTTTAGAAAACAAGGTTATAAAGTATAGACAATGAAAGGCCCCTCTTTAATAGGATCAAAAGTACACATCTAAAACTAAGAGTTTTGGAAACAATCTTAGTGGAAATATAAAACCACCACATTTTCTCATACCGACACTCAAAGAAATGATGCCTCCTATCTTCACTGTTTGGCATAATTCTAGAATTACTAACTAAATGCAGAAACATTATAAAATTAAAGGGAGAAACATCATTAAAACAGGGGGGAAAGCATTCCTATTTGAAAACAGAATGATCATATACCCAGAAAATCCCAGAGAATCAGAGGAGGAACTAATAGAGATAATTAATACCTTTGGCTATGAAATAAATCCATCAAAATAATCATCGCTTCTATAAAATACTAAACAAAAACAAGAAAAAAATTACCATGACATTTCACTCACAATAATCACAAATGAAATACTGGGAATATAATTTACCACACAACAAAATTTATATAAACGCAACTACATGATACAGAATAGTCACAATGCCTCCAAGGACTGCTGGTAATTCCTGAGGCATAAGGGACATTTACTGACCAGAAGAAATAGATCACTTCATCCTCTACTTGATAAACTTAGATCTTAAAGAAATGTGGGAAAGCAAGCCAGCCCCAAACCCAATTGTGATATCAACTAATTGTGGGACCCTGAAGTCATATTTAAAATGAGGAAGTTGGCTTACATGGCATTTAAGGGCACTTCTAGCTCTGTCTATTCCTTTGATCCTGTATCTTCTATCCAAGGAATAGCCAAGGTAGAGAGAATCATCAACAGAATACTGATGATTTCATCAATGTGATGGAATCTTTGTCTACAGTAATCTATGAAAAAGGTGAATATATAAAATGCCATTCAGTACTCTGGGGCCCCCATTTGCTTCTACACTGATAGCAGCTTAATAATGAAAGGAGGATATGGATTTGATGTATCATATAGACTTTGTGCCATCTATAAACATTAATTTAACTACTGGTATATCAGAGGATGATGATGATAGAATTCTTGGTAATGGTTAGTGTCTTTCACTGATCATCTTACACAGTAAGAAACAGAGTGCTCCCAAGTATATGCCAGGGCTGGTGAGGGACAACATGCCACAACAGCTAGAATATGGAAAATACACCATTAGCAATAAAAGAACAACATTTCAAGCAAACACTTTGAGTTAGAAATTTGGCTTACTGCCATGCCTATATATTGAATGTAACTCTCTGTTAACCTCTGTACCCTAAAATATCTGCTCTTGCACCCTGTTTCCATCCAAAATCTGTACCCTGACTTGAAACACCAATTTTCTGAGCTGCCCCAGACCAAGTTTTTTTTTTTTCCACTATGTTTGTGTCAAACCATTGGTAACAGTCTTGTGAAGCCTGTGGAGTCCTCAGAGTCACATTTGTTGCCTACATTCATAAAGAAAGGAAATACTAAATTTTAGTAATAGGTTAGCAAAAGATCTAATTTTTGTTATCGTCCAAGTTCATAGACTCTCTTCTATTTATCCAAAGGTCCATGAACCCCAGGTTAAAGTCCCTATTATATACACATTTGGATGCCACTGAAGTAAAACCCCTCTTTCCCCAGGAGGGGGTTCTATGTTCCACCCCCAATTGCACCATTGTCAATTGTCCTAATCACTGGTATAGATCAGCATCCAGGGTAGAGGAACAGCAGAAACATAGCATTCTCCTCCAGCTCTTACTATTTTCTTAACCTTGAGAGAGCTTTCACCCATTGTAAGGGTAAAGTCTCTTTATGATTTGAAGATTCCACTCTCACACCAGAGACTGGCAGAGCTGGGTTCCCTTATCCCAGAACTTCAGAACCTGTCCTGCCAGCTTCAAGAGTCTAAAGATGAAGCCTGCTACATTGTAGCAGGAAAAAGTCTCATTAGAGAGAAGATTTCAAGCACAGAATTAGGAGGCCCAGAAAGTAAAGGAGGCAAAGATAGTTAGGTTGAACCAGATCCTAGGGCAACAGGAAAATATTTTTGAAAGTAGGGAGAACTAATATAGCTGGCTCATCTGCTTCCTCATATATTTAAAGATTAAGGCCAAGGCACTTTGTGAGGCAAGACATGTTGGCAGGACTCAAACTGTTAGTGACTAGGCATTAACTTGATATATTTCCAAGTATGACAGTGCCAGGAAATTGACAAGCTAAGGCTCTTACTCAAGAATTTTTTTTTAAATGAGGAGGCCAAACTCTCCACCAAGTCCCAGGGATTAAGGATCATTCTAAATAATATTATTTGGTGTTAGATAATAACACCGGAGCAGCTAAATGAAATCAAAGGATAAACCTGTAGGAGATATGTTCCCTGACCTATCTTTTTAGGTTTTAAAGGATGACCAGGAGCTACAGAAACTCAAGGAATGAAATTGTGAGAAAGTATTGCTTATCCCATCCACAGTCCTTCTTCCAAGCAACACCAAGCTATATCTACTCAAATATATATATATATATTGTATCTACTCAAGTATATAGATAGATAGATAGATAGATATAGATATAGATATAGATATATAGATATAGATATAGATATAGATATAGATAGATAGATATAGATAGATAGAGATAGAGATAGAGATAGAGATAGAGATAGAGATAGAGATAGAGATAGAGATAGAGATAGAGATAGAGATAGAGATAGAGATAGAGATAGAGATAGAGATAGAGATAGAGATAGAGATAGAGATAGAGATAGATAGAGATAGAGATAGATAGATAGAGATAGAGATAGAGATAGAGATAGAGATAGAGATAGAGATAGAGAGAGAGAGAGAGAGAGAGAGAGAGAGAGAGAGAGATAGAGATAGAGATAGAGATAGAGAGAGAGAGAGAGAGAGAGATAGAGATAGAGATAGAGATAGAGATAGAGATAGAGATAGAGATAGAGATAGAGATAGAGATAGAGATAGAGATAGAGATAGAGATAGAGATAGAGATAGAGATAGAGATAGATATACACACACACACACACACAGCTAGTAAGTGTCAAGTGTCTGAGGCCAGATTTGAACTCAGGTCCTCCTGAATCTAGGGCTGGCACTTTATCCACCTAGCTGTCCCTCTACTCAAATATATTTATAATTATTTGAATAAATTTATATAACTAAAAGTGGTTTAAAATTGATCTCCAAAAATTGTCAGAAATGTCTAATTCCTCTTATCTAAACCATTCCTTAAATTTAAAGTATGCTTTGGGCTACAGGTATAACAGTCTTGGCAATAAACTCAGAGAACCTGGGTCCAAATACCTGGAGAAATCATGTTTCTACCCACTTGACACATTTTTTCCCTTCTCTAGGCTATATCCCCAGTTCCTTTGGCCAAACCTCATGGGCATGGTTTTAACAGCCTTTGCCCCCCACGCCCCATACAACATCAAGCAATAGAAAAGAAGACTCTCAAAGCTTCACTTCATGGCAGATTTACAAGAGTATATGGATAAGAGTCACAAAGGATGAGAAGGCATGGATGGACTACTTTCTGCATCATTGGCGAGAGTAGCCAAATCACTATGAAGGTAGATATAAAAGAGTATTGGTTTGTGTAAAGTTTAAATGGTTTATCAGTAGAAGATTGTTAAGAGAATTCAAAGGAATTTTAACCAGGTTCTCTGAGAAACAGGTGCAGACCATCTCCTCAAAACAAGTTCTTTCAGAGGCAGCTTTGGTATGACAAAGGCCTTTTTATTGCATTCTCATGAGAATGGGGCAGCCATAGTAAAGCCAATCAGTGAGTGCCAACACTAAAAGCAAGCATCAGGTATTTGTCCTTCACCCTGCCACAATCAATCCCTCCCCTGAGCCACCATAGGTTGCTAGGCACAGATTCCCAATCTTCCTGGAAGAGTTCTAGCTAAATCTTCCTGATATGTTACCCTCCCATACACCTACACCTTCATGTGACCCATGATCAAAAATGGGGTAGAGATTTTAGGCAGCAAAGGAGAAGTTAATATTAATAAATCTATTAAGCAAGCACAGTAGAGACTAACGTTAACCTTTTATCTACTTTCTCTAGGACACCAGTGAGAGCCAGCTCAAACTGGTTTCTATCTCAAGCCCTGAAAAACTTGCTTTTCTCTGTCTTGAGTTGACGTAATTCACTAGACAATATTGTCTGTTATTCGCTTCCCTTGAGAAAATTTCCCCATATATCAAGCTATTCTGAGAAGATTCCACCATGTATCAAACATCACCATTTCTGACAGTTCCCCCAGCCTTCCTTCAAGTTCCAGCTCAAATCTCACCTTCTTCAAGAAGCTTTTCACAATCTCAAAGGAAGAAATTGATTTTAGTACTAAAAAAATATGTTGTTAGCTAGCCATTGGTTAGTCCTGAAAAGGTTTTCTTACCACCACTGAACTTGGAGATATAGCATGTCACTGATGAACCATTCTCCTCATTTACATTAGGATTTCTTCTAGAAAACATCTAGATGTTGTAAGTCCAGAAGACAAGAATACTTTGATATGCTGGCTAACTCCTATTGAGATGCCAAGGAAGGACTTTCTAAGGTTGAAAAATAACAGTAAATCATTAATGACTAAATTTTAGGTGCGTTCAACAAACATAAATATGTTTAGCTAAAAACAGTTAAAAGTATATAGCTGGACTTCTAGCCAGAACTGGGGAGTTTGGATACTGCTACACATAGAAAATAGCATGTCCCACATAAGGGGAGGAGTCAATGCCAGAAATTCATGGGGAAGACAAACATCATTCCAGAGATTCCTCAGGAGATACAAATAGCAAGAAAGAAAACAATTGCAAAAGAAGCAAACATGTAGGTAAAACTCACTTAACATGTTCTGATTTTCAGCTTTCCTTTCTAGAGACTTCTGAGATTTTCCTTTAGATGAAATTTAAGTCCCTTTCTTGATTTGAGATGAGATTTCATATAGCTCCCTGCTAAAAAGCTTATTATGCACTATTTTTTGCTTGGATAAATGAGGAAGACAGAGAGAGAGAATGGAGGAAGAAGAAAGAAGAGGAGAAAAGGAAGAAGGAAGAAAAAGAAAAGAGGGGAAAAAGGGAGGAAAAGAGAGAGGAAGAAAGTGGAAGAAAAAGAAAGGAATCACAAGAAATTTGAGAGTTGGAAGGATGGTCAACAACCATAAAGTCTGACCCATCCCCAACTAGAATGTCTACTATAACAACCCTCCAAAATTGGTAAAGCAGCTTCTACTTCAAGATACCTGGGAGACGGAGGGACACTACTTCTCAAAAATGTCTTATATGGGAAAAAAGGTAATTGTTTGCCCTACTGGGTTCATGGGGAAATTCTTCTACAATAGGCAATTCCATCAGAAAGGGCCTTTCTGATTCCCCAAGCAGACACACACCAGGCTCTGAACATTGAGGTGCCACCACTGATTCATAAATTCCCTTTACTGAGGTAACTAATGCCGCATATTTTAATTCTCTCATCTTTCTTGAAGCTGCTGCATGCCAACTTGCGTGTGGCACCTGATTAAATCAACTTTCTCACAAAAGCCAATTCAAAAGAGACTGTCTCAGAAATTACATTTTTATAATTTATGGGTTTTAAGGAAACACCATTCTGGCTGTCACAGTGAAGAATCTGATTAAATTATTAGTTTACAAAGAAAGGTTTAAAGTGAGCATGAACCTCTGAGGCTCTTTTAATTTTTTTTTGTTTTTATTGTTCTCTCTCTTACCAATGGCATCATAACACTAAACACAACAGTATATATCATCCCCAATAGTTAAAATATGGGGGAGAGACAATGATACCATCAACAATGGCAGAAAACAATTATTTCTTTTTTATTATTTAAGAAACTGTGAATGCTTTTAATGTGCTGTGAGCAAACTCCATCGGATTGCCATAGACAATTCTGTTTCCTAGTGGCCTTGTCAGTTGTCAAACTAACGTTTCATTAAGACTTGTTTTTTTCCAATTTAAATTTTGAAACCTTGCATACAGTTCCCTCAGCAGGTGGCTGCCATTAATTGTCAAGATGAATTGGAACTCAATAGATTTAGTTTAACGTAATATAACAGTGTCCATATCTTTCTTTTAGCTCTCTTCTGTTAGTGGTGAGATGGGAAGAAAGTTGGTTACAGAGGAAAGAAACAAAGTTGGGGATCATCTAAGATTTAGAGTTGGAAGGGATCCTGGGGACCATCCATCCGATGCTCTTTCATCTATCTGTAATGTTTTCATTATGGGGGTTGAGGGAGATGGAGGTTAGGATGTTGGTGCATGTGGAGAGGCAGCATGGAATAATGGATAGATACCCAGGCCTATAATCTGGAACACCTGGTTTCTTTTCCTGCCTTTCATGTATAATAATCTCCATGATAATGGCTAAGAGACTTCATCTCTCAATTGCCAAGGTAATACACTCAAAGTACAAGTTACAGATGAGTTACTCAGCCACATTGATGGAGAGAGTTTGTACAATGGTAGTTTCTTTCATTGGAATAAGAGAGCAGAAGAAGGGAGAAAGATTATATATCCATAGGTATTGTGGAAATTTATTTTGATTTGGGGACCCTACCTTTAGGCTGAAATTAGAAAGCCTTAGGCCCTCAGGGTCTCTCCCCCTCCTCCTCAGCTTCAATTGAGCGAAAAAGCCCCGTGGGCTGTACAAGACGCCAGGTCAGACAACTGGGGGGAAAAAAAAGCCCCCAGCTCCCTCCAACCTGAACGGAGCTATCTGAAAGATCTTGGATAGCCTTTGCTGAGGCATGAGGCTCTAGAGCACCATCCCCCACCCCCAACCAGCTGCAGCTCTGGCTGGCGGATTAGCTTGGTCTGTGGGGGCGAAGGAAGCCCCAAGATTTGAGTGGAGAGAAGAAAAGGTATATATAGACCTGGGAGTTAGATAGGAGAAAAAAGAAGGAAGGAGACTAGAGGAGACGGACTAGATAGAAAAGGAGCAAGGATGGACTAGAAAGAAGGGGGGCTGACTAGAGGCGAACTCAAAAAGGAAGACTCGAGGACGGACTAGATATGGGGACTAAAGGAGCAAGGAGGGGCTGACTAGAGGACAGACTAGATAGAGGCTGACTAGAGGGGAGGGCAGACAAGGACGGAGGAGAGTTCAGTTTGGAAAAGGAGAAAGGACCGATCTGACAAGGTTACAAGCCTTAGTACAAACCAGGGAAAGTGTAATGTGCCCTGAGGCCAGAGGTGGCTAAGGCCCTTATTGTATTCAAGAAGTTCAAAGTGCAGCAGGTGTGAAAGAGACTCAGTGGAAAGACACTGCAGGAAAGCAGTCAGGTTGTACACTTTATTTCCCTGTATTCCTAATTTTAAATAGTATCTTATAAATAAACTCTGCTTTGATTGTTTGGTTAAGAGGCTTCTTAATCTTTAGTCTATCAGTTTGGGAGCAGTGTGGTGGAACTTTATAAACGGCTCACATTAAATTAACGAAGTCAGATAGCCAAATAGTCAAAAGTCCCAGACTTAGTCATCCATAGATCAGTCCCCCCAAATTAGGCCCAGTCAAGTCAAAAATATTTCACAGTATCTTATTTGTGTGTGTGTGTGTGTGTGTATACATATGTATACACACACACACATATATATATATACATACACACACACACATATATATATATGTATATATATATACATACACACACACATGCATACACACACGCATATTTTTGGTGGTGTTGTTCAGTTCAGTCATATCTAACCCTTCATAACCCCATTGACCATACTGTCTAAGGGGTTTTCTTGGCAAGATACTGGAGTGGTTTACCCCAGTGCATTAAGGAAAACAGAAGTAAGGTGACTTTCCAGAGTCATACAATTACTAATTGATTACTAATTGTCTGAGGTCGGATTTGAACCTTGACTGCAGGTCCATTGCTCCATCTACTGTGCCACGTAGGTGCTTCACTCTCTGTATTTCTTTCTCTCTGTTTTCGTCTCCCCCTCTCTGCATGTATATATGTGTATATACACATATACATACATGTATATATATATACCTGTGTGGGCATGTGCATCTATACATTAATATAGAAAGATAAGAATTAAAAAGGGGGAAGAAGGGAGTAAGAAAAAGAGAAGAGGGAGGGAATGATAAAAAGAGAAGGAGAGGGGCAGCTAGGTGGCACAGTGGTAAAGCACCGGCCCTGGATTCAGGAGTACCTGAGTTCAAATCCAGCCTCAGACACTTGACACTTACTAGCTGTGTGACCCTGGGCAAGTCACTTAACCCTCATTGCCCCGCAAAAAAAAAAAAAAGGAGAGAAGAAAAGGAAGACAGGAGAGAGAAGCATATATGATAATAAGAGGGAGACATTGATAAAAGAAAAGGAATACAATCTGGAAAGAGAAGGGGGAAATCCGGTATAGAGCATTAATTGCTATCCTTAAAGTCAGTCCATCCTAGATTCAAACTGTGCCTTTGACAAATACTCTGTGCCCAATTATTCATTCATTTATCTTGGCCCATGTAACTACTTCTCCTGCAGAGGTCATTTCTGCAAACATCAGATCATCATTTGGCATATATCCTAATGACAATTCTATTAATAGTTATTGTACACAGGTGAGGTAGGGAGCTCAATTCCTGCGTATGACTGTGCCTTGGGTTTGGGGGTTTTTTGCCTTAGGAGAGCACCAGATTATTGTTCGCACTCTTGATGAGAGGAGGGACGAGTTCCAGAATCAGCAATCTGGAGATGCTCCAGAGGCTTGCCAACATAAATCGTAAGATAGAACATGAAGGCAGGAGGTTGGCCATGGATAATAAAAGGCTTAATTAATTTGTTAATTAATTAAAGTATCAGGTGCCACCTCTCAAAGCAACAGCACACTCAGGAATGGGATGTGTTGTTCACAGATTTGAATTTCAAAGCCCCATCCTGGGATTTCCCAATATTTCCCCTCCTTGCATTTTCTTTACAAGGTCCCTTGGCAAACCCAATACACAAGTTTCCAGGTTCAGAAGACCAGACCATAGAATTATAAAACTTTAAAGAAACAGAGATCCTGTTCTCCAAGCCACCCTTTCTTACTAATGAGACAATTAATGCCCAGAGAGCTAAAATAATTTATATCCCAGAGTAGTACAATTTCCACTGGGGCTGCTCTGTTTTGTGGCTCAAGACATAGCTAGTACTGTTTCATACACTTTAATGTAAGCATTGAGGGGCAGCTAGGTGGCAAAGTGGATAGAGTACCAGCCCTAGAGTCAGGAGGACCTGAGTTCAAATCCAGCCTCAGACACTTGACACTTATTAGCTGTGTGACCCTGGGCAAGTCACTTATCCCCAAATGCCTCACCCCCCCAAAAAAAAATAAAAAACATTGTAAGCATCAAGAGGACAGGGATATTTTCATATTTGTTTTTGTATTCTCAGTGCCTGGAACCATATTTGTGACTTACTAGATGATTAATGGTTTTTTTTTAATTAATGTTTATTGCTGTTATTATCATTGTTAGTAACAATATGAATTACATCCTCCACTGGTATAATGCTTTACACTTTTCAGTATAGTTTACTTATATTATTTCATTAGCTCCTTATAAACATTCTATGAGGGAAACAGGGCAGGTAGTATTAATCCCCTCTTACAAAGACAGGGCAAAAGACTTAAGAAAAATTTTAGAATGACTTGTCCAAATTCACTTGGATATGGATGAATTAAATATATTCAAAATTAAAAAGCCCTGCTTTCACTTGATTCATCCCCCCATAGTAATTAAAAGTAACTAGACAGTATATTGGATAGAGTATGAGAGTTTGAGTCAGAAAGACCTGAGTTTTAACCCTGCCTTATATACTAATTATGTGACCCAGGCAAGCCACTTTATCTTTTTCAGCCTCTGTTTCTTTCAAATCTCAAAGGAAGGAAATAATAGCACTTACTCCATAGGGTTGTTGTGAGGATCAAATGAGATGCATTTGTAAAGTGTTTTGCAAACCTAAAAGCACTATCTAAATACTAGATAGGAACAAAAAATTTAGACAGGAATATAAGATTCCAATGGACAACAAGGTCAGAGTAATAGCAAGGGAGCACAGTGACAGAACCTATTACAAAGTGTGTGCACATGATAGAGCTGAGAGCCAGAGTTTGGGATTATTTGAACTTCTGAGTGAGATTCACTCAGATAGAAAGTGGCACCAATGCTGAATACCAAGTGGCATCCATTCCAAGTTGAACCAAACATCATTTTTGTTGACAAATAACTGAATACTTCATACCCCAAATCCTAACCATCTATATGCATTCATCAAAATTTGCAAAGAAAGAGGGTGAGAAGGGGCAGTGGAGTAGAAAGATGGAAGAGGCAGCAAGAGGGAGAGAAAAGGGGGAATAGAGATCAAGTGAGAGCCAGAGAAAAGAGGAGGGAACAAAGAAGAGGAAAGCATGATAACCTTTAGATAACAAGACAGGTAGGTAGTACAGTGGATAGAATGCAGCCCTGAAGTCAGGAAGACTCATTCCAGAGTTCAAATCTTGACTCAAACACTTACTAGCTGTGTGACCCTGTTTAAGTCATTTAACCCTGTTTGCCTCAGTCTCCTCATCTGTAAAATGAGCTAGATAATGTTAAATGGCAAATCACTCCATTATCTTTGCCAAGAAAATTCCAAATGGGGTTATGAAGAGTAAGACATGACTGAAAAGTAACTCAACAATGACAGTTTGACAATAAGTAGTCAAAAGTAGATCGTAAGAAGATATTGTCCATATCTACTGTGGATTGAAGACTGGGATAAAGATCAGAGATTCATCCCTAGGTATATGAGTCCTTAATCTTATGTGGGGAATTACAGCACTGAAACAATATGTAAAGAAGTATGGCCTGGAGAAACTGTCTCTAGCCATTGTGGAATGGAGACTGGGCTCAAGATCACAGATTCAGAAGCCAATCTAGTCCAATTTCCTTAGTTTACAAATGAGGAAACTGAGACCCAGAAAACTGAAGTGAGTTGCACAAGATCATATTGAAACTAGGTAGTAGAGACAGGATACAAACTCAGGTAGAAGGACTCCAGATTCAGGACTCTTTTATTGTACCAAGCTGTCCGGGAGTACTGTCATATTCCTTCCTTCAGCCAAATGCCCGCAGAAACGTTTCAAGATATTCACTGAAGCTTTGGACATCAAGATACTCCCATATCTTGAAACACGGAGTTAAATATAATCTACGCGAAAAGTACAAGAATTATTATTTTACTTATCCATGGCATGACCCCAATATGCCACAAGCCCAATATCCAGAAGCCCCAGTACAAAATAAAGAGCAAAAAGGAGAGATCATTTGCCCCTGGCCCCCAAAGATGGAAAGAGGTGAGAGAATCCCTACCCAGCCAGCAATCTCAACATGAGTGAGCAGGAGAAGCAAACAGGGCTCCATCTAGAATTTTTCTACCTTTCACAGCAAAGAAAGTGCAGCAACAAAGCCACCCCCTCCAGAGATTTATTTGTTCCAACACTAACATTAAGAATTTTTTTACGAGGGCAGACAAATCCCTAGTTTGAGAGAAAAGTGTCCAACAACCTTGACCCATATGTATGAGGTGAGCAGATGCTAATTCTTCTTCAAGGCATCCTGTTTTAAATTCAAAAGTGGCTGGAGGTGGGAAACTTATTTAATTGAAAGCACAGAGAATGTTGTTCACAAGTACAGTGGGATCTGATAATGTCCAGTAAAGGAAATTGCCCAGCGCCAGAACAAATAGGCTCTTTATGGTAGAGATGGCTCAGGATACTGCATTTAGAGCTGAGTATATCCTGTCAGCATCAAGGTGGGAGAAGTCAGCTTTGTAGGGTTCCAGTCTTTATCTGTAAGGACTGGCAAATGCGGTTTATTCATCCCTGGGTATCTGAATCCTTAATGTTATATGGGGAATTACAGTCATTGTATCATTAGAAAATACATTAACAATTATTGTTATTGTTATTATTTTCTCAAAAAAAAAAGATTCAGCTTAACATCATTGGAATTATAGAACCTGAGAGCCAGAATGGACCTAATGGATAAAAAGCCAACAATATAGTATTTTAAAAGACAGGATCTGGGAATCAGAAGGAACCCCTGTTTGAATCCTAATTCTAGTTATTAATAAATAACCAAGAGCAAGTCACTAAGTCTGTAAGCTCAGTTTTCTCCTCCATGAAATGGGACTAATAATAAGTGCTCTATCTGCCTTGATAGGGTCGTTGTGGGAAAAGTGCCTGGAATACCTGGAAAACTTTAAAGTATCAGGTGCCAGCTTTCAAAGAAACAACACACTCAGGAATTTGCTTTGTTCACAGATTTGAATTTCAAAGTCCCATCCTGGGATTTCCCAACATTTCCCACTTCAAAATATCAGTGAACATTATAACAATCACTGGCCTCTGCACAGACTAGCAACAAACCTGTAACACATTCATTCTTCACCATCACCTCTTTTCAAAAAAATAAAGCTTCAGCTAGAATACTACTTTCCATGTGAAGCTTTCCCCAATATCACCAAGTCTACTCTGCTACTGTCCCCTCCCACAATATAATTTTGTATTTGTCTCATGTGTATTTCATATACACAAATATATGTATGTGTATATGTGTATGTATGTGTGTATGTTTCCAGTGTCTCCCCTTAATGGAATGGAAACTCCCTGAAGGCAGGGACTGTTTCATTTTTGTCACTGTATTTCTAGCTCTTAGAACAAGGCCTCAGAAACGGCACACACTTAACAAATGCTCATTACCTGACTCATTGCTCTAGTCCATCTTCACCAAAGTCAGAGTTTAAGGTCTTACTTCAGCAAGGAGGTAATTTGGGGGATAATCAATGTGACAATATGACTCTGAGATTTGACTGATCCAACCAAGGCTGAAAAGACTTTCCAAATATATATGCTCATTCTAACAAACTAGGTTGATTGCTCAAGGAATAGTTTATCTTAGCAAGAAGTGGCTCATCACCAGAAGGTTTGCCTCTTAGTCATGAATTATTTGATGAGAAGAATATTTGGGATGTAGAGGAGCTGAAATATTTTAAATCTTTTTTTCACCTTTCCCAGTAGAGAAAAAATAATTACAAGACCTCATCTCCAGAGATATGGAAGTGTGCCACTCTGAATATCAATATTTGTTCAACAACTGATTGGATATATGATAGTAGAGGAAATGCTTCCCATTCATGCTGAAATTCTCACAAATGAAACAAGAAGATTGAAAGGATGGTGTACAGGTCTTGCTCAGGGAGATGAATGAAGAATTTGGAGGAGTTGATTTCACCGTATGCCTCAAATAAAAAGAAATATCTTTTGTTGTGGGTCATTGGGGGTTAAGTGACTTACCCAGGGTCACACAGCTAGTAAGTATCAAGTTTCTGAGGTCAAATTTGAACTAAGGTCCTCCTGAATCCAGGACTGGTGCTTTATCCACTGTACCACCTAGCTGCCCCAAGAAATACAGTTATATGAAACTCTTGGTCATTTTCCCAATAAAGTAAAGATGACCAGAAGCATACAGGTCAAGATGAAGATAATGGAGGTATATGCAGCAAAATTATTACAGAGGATGCAATAAATGCCATGCAGAAGATGAGTTGAATGTTGGGCACCTCAATTCCCATCTTTTCTTTTACAACCAATCAGGCTCAAGGCTCCAACAACCCCTACCTTGACTACCAGGTAGGACCAATAACCTTTCACCTTTCCTGCTGTCACATATGCACCCCACCCCTTTGCACCTTTTGCTCAGGGATAGATAATCAAATAAGCATTATTAATGTTACTGTGAAGGGCATGACAATCTAGTGCCCTAAAGCTCTGCTCAGAATTCTTGTGATTCAAAGCCATCTGTCTAGCTAGTGCCCTAGTTCTGACATCTGGCCCCTCTCCCTTTACTTGACTGCAGATACCAGCAGGCTTTTGGTCCACAGCTGAAGGAATAAAATAATAATAAGGTGCAGCAATCTCTAGCAGTTATGTTGCTGAACATTTGAAAATGGTGACTGGGATCCAAGAACCTGAGAAATGAGACTTTTCACTACATGACAGCATTATAAAGCACTCATCCACTACCTATGGGACACCTTAATTTTCCAACAACTGTTTTCAGTCATTTTTAATAAACAGACTTTCTTCATACCAATGAACCTTTTTCGCCATCATCAATAGTTAGTGAGAAGGTTTCTCTCAGTCTCCTTAGTTATGTTTGAAAACTGCTTCGGTGGGCTAATTAAGTCTGGTGTCCTCAAAATGCCAAACAGCTGGTTGAGTAAGTTTAAAAACAACAACAGTCAGTTGAGTCTAAAAAAGTCTGTCAAGCTCACTTGCTGGGTATCACATATGTAAAACATTTGACTCATTGAATAAAGGTTTCCCTGTTCAAGTAACTCATGGAATCATGCTTCCTTGGATGCTATTTCCAATTAATGGTGCCTAATTCTCAGAAGGTGGACTTGTGCCCCAGGAACATCTTAGGCAGGGAGATGTCCCTGCAAAAAAAAAAAAAAAAAAAGCTCTGTGCACCCTAAACTCCCTATCTGCCAGCTGGTCTCAGGAGGTGCTTTATGGGAATGGCTGGCATCAGGACAAGAGGAGATTAAAGACAGTCGGTGCTGAGAGAGTTACTTTTTTTCATTTGAGGCTTTTTCCTTGTTGTCTTTGCCTAGTAGTTCCCTTGTCTGCCATCCACTATAGCCCTCAAGTGCTGTGGTTCTAATGGTTGCAGGATATCTGGTGCCTCAGACCACCTGACTCATTTTTCCTCTTTACTCCTTTGCTCTGGCCAATTCAGAACTGCATGTAATGTGTCCAGAACTGTTCTGCCTTCTCGAATCAGTGTCTTTTTGATTTCTCTCTGGCCCACTGATGTCCTAAGCCCACCATTTTGTGGTGATTTTGTCCTGCTTCCATTCACCAAGTCATGAGATCATACAGTCAATTTAGACTTAAAAAAAAAACTTAAGTGGGCAGATAGATGGCACAGTGAATAAAGCACTGGCCCTGGATTCAGGAGGACCTGAGTTTAAATCCAGCCTCAGACACTTGACACTTACTAGTTATGTGACCCAGGACAATTCACTTAACCCTCATTGTCCCACAAAAAAAGAAAAGAAAAAAAGAAACTTAGAGACCATCTCACCCAACTCAATTATTTTACAAATAAGGAACTGAAGCATAGAGAGGGTAACTGTCCAAGATCACACAAGTAGTTAGGAACTGATTCAAATTTATCAGAACAAGAGCCATTCCTAAATTAATAAATGGTTTAAGGAAATTAACAAGAAATTCTCAAGGAGAAAAATAAAACAGATCATATATAGCCATATTTTTAAATGCTCCAAATCACTACTAGTTAGAGAAATGGAAATTAAAGCAATTCTGAGATCTCATCTCATACTCATCAGAGTGGGAAAGATGGCAGAAAAAATGATAAATGTTAGAAGGACTGTGGGAAAACTGACACACTTGGTGGTGGTTCTATGAATTGGTAAAACCATTCTGGAAAGTACACATAATTCCTGAACAATGTATGTATACTCTTTGACTAGGCCTATAGGCAAAAGAGATCAGAGAAACAGCAAAAGGTCTAGATGCGAAAAACAGTGGAAAAAACAAAATAAAGAACCAATGGTTACTAAAGGGATGCTCATCAATTGTGGAACTGCTGAATAAATTGTGGTATATGGATGTGATGGGGTATTATTATGCCCCATTATTATAGGAAACAAGGAAAAAATGATTCCAACGAAGCATGGAAAAATGCATGAACTGATAAAGAGTAAATAGAATCAGAACAACAATATATACTAGAACAATATTATAAAAATACAATTTTTGAGATTTTATAAACTGGTAAAGAATGAAATAGGCAAAACCAGAATAACAATTTACACAAGAGCAATAGCCCTATAAAGACAAACAATTTTGAAATCTGCAAGAACCATGATCAATTCAATGACCATCCAAGATTCCTGAGGACTGATGATGAAATATTCAATCCACCTGCTGACTGAGAGGTGACAGATTTAAGGCACAGAATAAGACATTTTTGTGTACAGCCAATGAGAGAATTTCTTTTGATTATACATATTTTTTTTGCAGGGCAATGGGGGTTAAATGACTTGCCCAGGGTCACACAGCTAATAAGTGTCAAGTGTCTGAGGTCATATTTGAACTCAAGTCCTCCTGAATCCAGGGCCAGTGCTTTATCCACTATGCCACCTAGCTGCCCTCAATTATACATATTTTTACAAGGAATTTACTATTCTTTTCTATTATTTAATAGGTGAGTAAAAAGGAGACAAAAAATATTTTTGTTCAGTTGCATAAATAACAAAATCAACAAGCATTTATGTGATACTCTAAGGTTTACAACAAACTTCATAAATATTATCTCATTTTGTCCTCATAACCCCTCTAGGAGGTAGAGTCACACAGCCAGTAAGATCAGTGGTAAGATATGGACTCCTGTCTCCAGGCACAGCACTCTATCTCAAGCACTCCTTAGAAAGATATGGGGTGTGAGTGTGATTTTCCCTATCCCTTAGTTATAAGAGATTTACCATAGTTATAAGTGATTTAAGATAATAATTAATATATTAACTAAAAACTGTGATTTATTTTATTTAATATAGATTACATAAGGTCAAAAGGTTAAGTCTTTTTTCATATTTCCTAATTTTCCAATGTCAAGCATTAGGTAATATCACAAGATCTAGTAGTCAGCAATGCTATATATATATATATATATATATATATATATATATATTTTTTTTTTTTTTTAGTGAGGCAATTGGGGTTAAGTGACTTGCCCAGGGTCACACAGCCAGTAAGTGTCAAGTGTCTGAGGCCGGATTTGAACTCAGGTACTCCTAACTCCAGGGCCGGTGCTCTATCCACTGCGCCACCTAGCTGCCCCAATGCTATATTTTAATAATCACGAGTGACATACTTTTCTATCAAGAGTTCACATTGCTGACCAGTGGCCTGACAATGACCCACCCTATTGTTATCATAATGCTGTCATTTATAGTCATTTAGGTAGTTCCTCATATTTCCTAAGAATGTTTTAATTTTAGAAGTACAACTAATGACATAATACTGTACAAGTGTAACTTTGGAAGGGTATATAAACCTATGAATTTTGTAATTCTGGGTCTTTCAGGCCCAATGCCTGGATGACTGGATTTATTGGGAGGCTAAAACCCTCTCAATAAACCTATTGGCTCTGTTGGGGGACTAACCCTCTCTCAATAAACCTATTTGCTTCAGCCTGGAAACTTTGTTGTTTTCGTTCTTCTGTCGCACTTAAAAATTTTCCTGACAGGGGCAAGGTGGGAGTAATACAGATGGGTAAGGTTGCATATACTTTCTGATAATTTCACTGTATTGTTAGTTTTGCCAAATTGTTTTAATTTGTTATAAAAGACCTCTCACAGAGTGGGGGTAATCTGTAAATATAATATTAAAACAAAACATGTCACTAAAGCTTTTAAAAAAGAAACTAAGACTGAACCCAGGTCCACTGCCTTCAAATCCAATTGTCTTTCCATTTGGCTATAATACCTCCTTAATCTACTGCATCCCATATGACAGTATGACCATTGGTTTCGCACTTATTTAATGTCCATAGGTGACAGAATTCTTGGTACTGGATATTCCTGCTATCTCCCAATTGAGAATAAAGGGCCATTTGCTGAAAACTTTCAGCAAATTCCCATTGACTTCCTTACTTGGTAATAGCTAGCTGAAATGGACCCACTATTTTATAAATGCAGTAAGTACGGCATTGTCCAAAAAAATGAGGAAAAAGCACCAGAGAGGTACAGGCAGTGAATGATAGCAGAACCCCAAGGTCATCATTTGCTGCTTTGGATTTCACTTTTTTTTCACTTTCTATCATTTCCAACACAGATGCACATTTTTCAGAGTTAGTGATCTATTAATCAGCCCATGTTACAAAGAGGATTTGTAATGACTTTACACAGACTAGGTTTGTGTTTGTGGTTTTTTTTTATTTGATAATATGAAAAGGGAAACAAAGCATTTAAACCTTTACCAAAAATATATGTAAAGTTCTACTGATATCTTTAAAAAGCATTCACTGATCTGTCTACATATGGCTAAGAATTCCTGAAGGTGTGAACCATAGCTTACATCTTAGCTGAAGATATTGTTGAGGCCACACAACTATGGGATAATTTCAGAGACCTATGCTTCTCTATTCTTCTCTTATCCTTCTCTATGGGGAAGCAGCAAGGAATTCTAGAGAATTATTGGGTTCACAATCAGCACTTTATTTAGTCCTGTAATGATTGGAATGATGCCACCTGCTGGAGACTTACTATAGGAAAGCTCCACCATGAGGAGAAGGTCTCTGAGGGCAAGCCATGTGGTCAAGGTCCTTAGCGTCAGGAAGTGACATTTGCTCATGGGTACTCTCTATCAAGGCAACCAGCCAATCAACTTGAGGAGCCTCCGATTTCTGGGAGGGGAACATGAAGTAGGAAGCAGGCGCTGGCAGAGGGGTTCTCTCTCTTTTTGGTTCTTGACCTCACCATGGTGGGTTGGATGATGGGGTCTCTTAGAAATAGTTAGATTTTTACCTTTCTCTCTGATCCTAATGCTCTTTAATAAATACTCAAACATTTAAATACTCTTGCTAAAGCTTATAATTTATTGGTGACCACTCATTAGATTTTAGATAGTTTAGCTAGAATTTTCGTCCATATGGTGTAGGAAAGAGCAACTGCCTTAGACCCTGAAGACCTGTTTTCAAATTCCAGATCTGCCACTAATGAGATTAAAGGACTGCAGATTTAGAGCCTTTACAGATGAGGAAACTGAAATCCAGAGAGTTTAAGTGACTTGCCCAACGTCATGATACCAAGAGGTGTTAAAAGCAAAATCTGAACCCAAATATTCCTGAGTCCAAGCCCAGAACCCTATGACCTGCACTATGCTGCCTCGACCTATATACTAAAGAAAAAGTTATGATTTTGAATATTATACCACACTGCCTCTCATTTGCAACACTTTCAGGATTTGAGAATTAATAATACTGTTAATAATACTGCATAAGGAGGTTTTTTTAATCCTTTTGAAAATCCCATGAAAAGAAAATGCTAATTCATTTGCTTGTGGGGGAAAAAAGACCTAATGGAGGTGTTACCATTAAGAAAGGTAAAGATGGATAAATCAAATGAAAACACCTCCCCCAAAGTCACCCTCTCCCCTCCACCCCACACGCCACAGCCTGGAGCCTGTTCAGTGTGAAAGCATTTTTGTAACAAATTTTCATCCAAAAGAACTCAATGGATTCATTTATTTTCTGCTCAAAGCAAAAGGCCAATTTTCTATTATGGGGCTGCTTATTCAGATGAGACAGCCCATTATAGCTCCTTGATATTTTCCCAACTATACCCTGGCCCAGGGGAGAAGGCTTTCTCCTACAAAGGAGGTGAGGAGGCTCATAGAAGGTGAAGATACAAATTCCAGAAAGAGCTTCCTGTTTTGTAAGTTAGCCTCACAAAATGGTGCATTTGGACAGTGTGCAGTATGCATGTGTGTGTAGGTGGTGGGATATTGAAGGAAATATTTTTTTTCTTTCATTTAAAGCACCTCTGACATGACTGAAGCTAAATCAGGTCCAGGACAAACAAATAAATTGGAGTGATTTCCCTGAGGCCCCCTCTCATGAATAAGTAAGACAGTTAGAGAACATTCAAGCTAAAAGGGAATGTAGAAATAATCTAAGACAGAAGTTACTAACCTGAGGTCTGCAGATCCCAAATGGGTTTTTGGATGGATTGACGGGGGGAGGCCCATGATTTTTCTTAATATTCTTGAGAAATGTATTTCAATATAATTGGTTTCATTTGTAATCATCTCTATTCTATTTCAGACATTTATAAACCTTATTCTGAGACAATGTCCATCAATAGGCTTAATCAGACTGCCAAAGGGAGCCAGACATACAAAACAGTTAAGACCCTCTGATCTACTATTATGCCTTATTTTATAAAGGAAGCAGCTGAGATTCAGAGAAGAGAAGCCACATGTTCAAGGTCAACCAATTGGTTACTAGAAGATTTGGGATGAAAACTCAGGTTTCCTGAATCACAGTCCAATATTATTTCTACTAACAATCAATTAACCAATCAAAGCACCTGTTAAGTGCTAGTGATTGTGCTAGGTACAGGGACATAAGATAAAAAATTTAATAGTCACTGCCCCAAAGGAAGCTATATCATCAAGGGAAACAACAGGTACCAAAATGTGTATATGAATAAACACAAGATAATTTAGTCATCAAGAAGACACTGGTTGTGAGGTTATCAAGAAAACCTTCATAGGGGAGTTGGCATTTTAGCTGAACTGTGAAAGACAAGAGGGATTCCAAGAGGGGGAGATCAGGATAGACTACATTCAGACATTTAGAGTGGTACAAAGATGGAACATGCAATGTCATGTGTAACAAACAGGAGGACAACATCTTTTACTATATTGCTTCTAGGAACCAACAGTCAGACTGCCTTAAAACAAAGGAGTCTCTAGGAACCTATCTTAAGTCCAAATGTTTAACAATCACAAAGATCCAGGTTTATTCATATGACTAAGTGTAATTAAATGTAACCTTTCAGTTAGAAGGATTGTGGAGGTCATAGGTCGTAAGATTTAGAATTAGAAGGTTGGTTGTAGGTCATCTAGCATCATCTCTTCATTTTGTAGATGAGGAAAATGATGACCAAAGAAGTTGTGTAGCTTGCCCAAGATCATAAAGGTGGCAATCAGGAAAACTGGTATGGGAACCCAAGTCCAATGGTCACAAGCATCTTGTTCTTACCATCATGACACACGGCCTTCATCAAACCCAGCTCCATGAGCAGGCAACCCCTGCACAGCTTCCCTAACAAGCAGGCAGCCCATTTGTGCTTGAAAATTCTCAATGGTGGAGAAAGGAGCTGCTGTCTCCCAAAGCATCCCATTCCATTTTGTTACAGCTCTAATCATTAGGAAATGTTTGCTTATAACCAGGCAAAATCTTCCCCTCTATCATCTGACCACTGTTCCAAATTTTTCTCACTGTGGTCAAGAACAAGAATAGTTCTACCACATGGCATCCACTGTTTTATATAATACACATACAATGTGGCAGCTAGGTGGTGGGCCTGGAGTCAGGAAGACTCATCTTTCTGAGTTCAAATCTGGCTTCAGACATTCCCTAGCTGTGTGACCCTGGTCAATTGACTTAACCCTGTTTTCCTCATTTTTCTCATCTATAAAATGAGCTGCAGAAGGAAATGGCAAAGCTCTCCAGTATCTTTGCCAAGAAAACCCCAAATGGGTTCATGAAAACTTGGACATGACTGAAATGGCTGAACATGTAGTATCATATCTACTCTTCTACATGTCATATCAACCAATCTTTATAAGATATAAGTTTCATGGCAGCTAGGTGGTGCAGTGAATAAAGCACCAGCCCTAGATTCAGGAGGCTATGAGTTGAAATCCAACCTCAGACACTTGACACTTACTAGCTGTGTGACCCTGGGCAAGCCACTTAACCCTCATTGCCCTGAAAATTTTTTTTTAATATTTTATATATATATATATATATATATTTCTTATGCCCCTCACCATCCTGGTTGTCCATACTGGACACAAGATGCAAGCATTCCCTAAAGCAATATTCAAGTACAATGAAACTGAGATTAATAAATGAAAAACTGGCCAACAAGCAATTGTGAAGAAATAAAGCCAACTATTGAAAAATGTTATATCAAATATAATTCTCCAAATGTAGACAGGGATATCTGTGCTATGGATATAATGGATTCATTCTCACTAAAGAACTTCAAGTGCATCGTGGAGCGAATTTGTGACCAAGTTGTCTAGAGGGTCCCTTCCAATTCTAATTCTATGATTTCTTTCTATGTTATAGGTTAAGACTTATTTTGTTTGTGCAGCTAGGTGGCACAGTAGATAAAGCACTGGCCTTGTATTCAGGAGTACCTGAGTTCAAATCTGGCCTCAGCCAGTTGACACTTACCAGCTGTGTGACCCTGGGCAAGTCACTTAACCCCCATTGACCCACAAAAAAAAAAAAGACTTATTTTGTTTGGCTGTAATACCATAAATCTAACTTCATGTGTGTTTTTAAAATGATGGTGAAAAGTATAAATTATCCGATCTATTGAAGTGTCAGTATCGTAGAGTAGAAGATGACTATAATACTAGTCAGGAGATCTGACTCTGTCATTCATTAGTTACATAACCTTGAACAAGTTACTTAATCCTCAGTTCTCTCCTCAGAGCTGAGGGAGTTGGACTAAGATGATCCTAAATTTCTTTAAAATACTAACATTCTATGTCCTACAAACCTCTTAATCATGAATGGACATCTACAACCTAAATCATCTTCTCTATAAAACCATTTCTCAACCTACTGTCTCTGTTCAAATCTCATTAATCCTCTTGCAGACTCCTAGTTATGTTTTGCAAGTGTAATTTGACCTTCACAATATAAACTGGAAGGTAGTATAAGAGCAAGTGCACCCTGATAGGGGAAAGGTGGAAGAAGGGAGAGCTGGTGATCTTCATTTGCTCATACCCTGGATATGTAAAAACATTACTATAAATAAGTAAATCTTATTCAGTTAGCAATACACAGTATCATGTTTCATCTATTTTACTAGTGAACTTAATGGGCCATGAAAAGGACCCGATTTATATCCCTGCTCCTTTATTTAACCACTCAACAGTTCAAGAATACATACATTTCTTGGCACCCAACAAAGAGGGCTATGTATGAGTTCAGTTACATTCTTTATTTCTTTAAAGCATGAAGCATCCAAGAATTTTGATTCTAATATACAGTTTTAGATGTAGAACCAGCCAAGGAAAGTTTTCATATATTAAATGCTAGCAACTACACAATGTTATAAAATTATAAGCAAAAAATTAGACTGTATAGATAGATAGATAGATTTAGCCACTCATTATCCATTTATTAGGTTTCTGGTATTTTACAGAGCCTTTAACATATGTATTGTTTTAATGTTCAATTGTGGCATAGAGTTGAACACTACAATAGTAAAAGAATAAGCAAGAGAACATATTTCCATATATTGGAATGGTATCAGGTTCAGAACGGTGGCAGACTTTTACTGCCTTCTGAATACCAGTTCAGCTAAGTGCTGAGGGATTTAGATTAGCCACCATGTGATGAATGTTTTAGTCATCATAATCCACAAAACAAAGAGAAATAAAAAATAGCCCTTGGTCCTGTGTAAAGCAAGTCTTTAGCGTTGCAAAGTGATGTAAAGGGTGGGTATTAAACAATCAATATTTTAGAAATTCTTCCAGTGACAAATGACTAGACAACCTATAGGAGGTCTGAGATTATCTCCATTTTAGCATTCTCATTAGCAGTGAAATGAGAATGCATAAGTCATCTGCAATTCATTGGCAAATTTTGTTATATGTCCAAAGTTACCAAGAAATATGATTTCATGGGACATTTGCTCACTTTGCCCTGCAGAGCTCATGATAAAATGACTTTATATAAAGAAAGCCTAGAAGATAACTGCAACATCTGGTGCAAAGGATGAGGAGGTAGAGATATTTAATGAATAATTCAATAAAAATCTCCAACTTAAATTGTGGGTGTGCATGCACACATGTGTACATGTTACTTGGTGACTTCAAAGCAAGGTGGACTTAGATGATAAAAAAATTTGTAAAAAGTGGCTCAGAACAATGAAATCAGAGAAATCAAAGACTTGTAAACTACACAGAAGTCTTATACCTCAATATTATACATACTTTGTTAACAGAAATGAGGCACTGGATACAGGGTGCCCCCAACAGCATAACAAAAAAAAAAGATGAAAATTACTATATCAACAGACAGGAAATAATAGATTACCAATGAAGGAGTCATTTTTGAGTTAGCTTTCTGTGCACAGGAGACCATCAAATTGTCACCAAAGAGATCAAAATCGACAACAAATCAAAAGAACAAAAATGAGAAGGCAAAGTGTACAATTAAAACAGTTTCAACTTCACCTATTTAAGAAAGCTACTAAAAAGCAGTTAAATGTGAAATGCATAAATAGAAATATATATATACATATATGTGTGTGTATATATATATATACTCTCTCTCTCTCTCTCTCTCTCTCTCTCTCTCTCTCTCTCACACACACACACACACACACACACACACACACACACACACACACACACAATCATTATTTCCTAAGGAAGATTAACCATTGTAAATCAATTACCACAACAAGGGGGTGAAAAGAGACCAGAAACTGTCTCAGCCCCCAAAGCTCTGATTTCCTTTCTAAGCACAGGTACGCTGCAGTTAAGGCCAATAGGAGTTTATATTTTAAACTCATTTGTAAAAAACTTAGGGAGGAAGATAGTGTAACATTATAGGCAACATTGTCTTTTGAAGCAACAGAAATTTGTGGAGGAAACAAAAAAATACAGTTACAAAAAGCTGTCAGAGTCATTTAAACCAGATTATCCTTGGAGATTTTAAGTGTTACAAGGACATGGGCGAATGTCCAGATCACCTCAGATCCATGTACCCACACGGAAGATAAAGAGGACATACTTGTGGGAGGACTAGCATGGATTTGGACATTCTTCTTAGCTAACCCTCTAAGTATGAACAGACTCTTTCTATTGGCTATATGGAAACACTGCCTGAATATCTAAATCTACATGTCTGAAACCCTTAACTCTTTCTCTCTGTAGTATCAAGGGATGATGGACTAATTCCATCACAGTAGGGGAACTAGACAGTAAACTGAATAGGAAAGATCACCTCCTTCTCCCCTTAGACCTTGTTGTCCCAAGAAATTGTCTTGAGGTTTGGCTTTTCTTTAATTTGTCATTTCAGTTCTTCATGTAGGGAATGGAGTCACAGAACCAGGATCTTGAAACATGGAGACCTTGGAGCCCAGCTTTCCAGGATAGATATTGCTACCAACACAATAGGGAAGCCTTAGGAAGCCAAGATGGCAAGAGAAGGGGGCTAGCAGGAGTTGGATGTGAATCTTAAAACTTGAAGCTTGGTGGGCTTATGTAGTAACTGAGCTAATTTGTAAACCTAATTCTTCTCCCCTCTCAAGAGTCATGCACCATCCTTTCAGTCCTGCAGGCTTACGGTTTAGGTGTCAACTTCCACTCTTCACTATTTCTCACCCACTATATCCAATCTCTGGCCAAGGCCTGTTGTCTTCACTTTTGTAAAATCTCTTGAAATTCCTGTTTTCTCTCATCTGACACTGCTGCTAATCTAGGGCAGGCCTTCATGACCTCACATCTAGACCATTGGAATACCTGCTGGTCAGTCTGCCCACTTCAAGTATCTTCCCACTCCAATTTATGCTCCAGACAAGTGATTTTCCTAAAGTGCAGCTTTGACCATGTCCCCCCCCCCCCAACCACAACTGGATCAAATTCAGTACCTCCCTATCACTTCTAGGATCAAATACAAATTCTTCTGTTTGGACTTCAACACCCTTCCTAACCTAGTTCCCCTCCTATCTCTCCAGGCTTCTTATACCTTTTTCTACTTGAAGGAATCTTCTATCCACTGACACTGGCCTCCCTGTTGTTCCACAAACAAGATACTCCATCTCTCAGCTCTAGATATTTTCTTTGTCCCCCATGGCAAGAGTTCTCTTTCCCTACTGGCTCCCATGGTTTCATTTAAACCCCACTTAAAATCCCATCTTCTAAACAAAGCTTTTAATAATCTTTCTTAATTCTAGTTTCTTCCTTCCATTAATTATTTGCCCAAAACTTTTATAAGAATACATAAATGAGTTAAGGGTATCCTTAATAAAAAAATGAGAAGAGAATGAGCACACTTTCACAAATGATATTCTATAGCAGTTTATGGTAATAACCTACATATGTTATTAAGAATATTCTTAATTAAGATATGAAAAGGGAATAGGTTTGCCTCCATAAGTCATATTCTATAGACCATCACATCTTTACATTCACAGTTACCTGGATAATATAGAGAATGCGAGACCCTTCATTCGCTTGTGCTCTCGCTTGCTCGCTCGCTCGCTCTCTCTCTCTCTCTCTCTCACATCCCCCTCCCCTGAAAAAAAGAAATTTATCCAGGGAAGGAACATGCCATCTTAAATACAACTTAAACTCCATCAAGGTGTCTAGCATTTATGTTAAAGTCCTATGAAATCCCATCAAATTTGTAAGTCAGAAGTTTATTCAGTGACCCTCTAATTATTGCTATCAAGAGTTGCATAGAGAGGGGCGGCTAGGTGGTGCAGTGGATAAAGCACCGGCCCTGAAGTCAGGAGTACCTGAGTTCAAATCCGGCCTCAGACACTTAACACTTACTAGCTGTGTGACCTTGAGCAAGTCACTTAACCCCAATTGCCTCACTAAAAAAAAAAAAAAAAAAAAAAAAAAGAGTTGCATAGAGTAAGAAGGTTTGTATTAGTTCTAATTTGTATTGCTGGAAGAAATACCCACACCAGTGAAACGACAGACCTATTAGAGCACACACAAATAAGTGTACAGAGCACAGACCATGACACTAAGGGGCACAGGAGATGCAAAGCTGAGATAAAGCAGCTCCTTATAAATATTTGCCTTGTTTCAACAAACCACCTAAATGTGAACTCCTCTACTGTATTTAAGTTTTTGCTTACAGATGATCAAATATTCAGAGAAAGCAGAGAAGTCAGAATAGTTAGCCAATTTCAAGCAAAGAAGATGAGCATCTCTGAAACAATAACCTGAACCTTTTTTCCTCTGTGTCCTATGAAATGAAAAGCATTTTTTCAATGCTTATTATGTGCCACACATGGAGAATACAAATAGTGAAATCGATATGGTTCCCATTCTCAAGGCACTTGAACTCTACCTAGGGGACATAAGACATGTAGGAGGGCTCATATGTACAACAGGTAGAAATGCTTGATCATCTTTAGGGTGTAGCAGAAAAATGAAGGACAAAGCCCAAGGATCTTTCCAGTGAAATGAAAGGTCAAAAACAAATGGCCGGGGGAAGCTAGGTGGCACAGTGGATAAAGCACCAGCCCTGGATTCAGGAGTACCTGAGTTCAAATCCGGCCTCAGACATTTAACACTTACTAGCTGTGTGACCCTGGGCAAGTCACTTAACTCCCATTGCCCCACAAAAAACAAAAACAAACAAACAACAAAAAACCAAATGGCCAGGGTCCAGAGGGCAGTAGAGCAGATGGTAAGAACAATTCAGGAGTCAGAGAACCTGTATTCCAATCCTTTCTTATGCTCACTCTCTATGTGACCTTGACCAGTTATTTATCCTCTTTCAACCTCAGTTTTATTATCTAGAAAACCAGGCACATGGACTAGATGAGCTCTGTGGTGATTTTCAGCTCTAGATGTTAAGATGTTTTCATCCTTAAGTTGCTACTTTAACAACAGAATGAAGAAAATGTCAAGCGGTCAAGTTGTAGAAACACTTCAGCCTAGAAATTTTTATCTAAAACAAGTGAAGGGCATCTTAAAAAATTCAAATTGTACAAATTCAAAAATGCAGCATGTCTTCCAAAACCAAGAAGGGTCAAATCCCCAGCTATCCTGACTACTCAGGGTATTTAAACTATAACTATACAACAGTTGATACCAGTCAGGCCCTCCTGCTAGTTTCTTACAGTAAACACTAGTTCCACAGACTCTCTTCTGCTGACCCTTGAAGAAATATCTAATGTAATTTTAAAGTTCAGTTCACAAGCTAACATCCAATAGTTCATTCAGACGGCCCCTTCTCCCAAACATGTGGATAGAAATCATAATGGATCTGAGTTTACTTCATTTAGCTATGTGCTAGCAATTTCTCAAATCCCTATTCAGCAACTCACACTAGGTCCCATTGGTGATCTGGACATTTTGCAATCTTCAATCTTGTTTTCAGGCATAATGTACCTACCATCAAAATAAAAGCTGCTAATGGTATTCCATTTCTTTTCAGTAGGAGACATGAATGAACGTTAATATAGCTAACACGGCACCTTCTTCCTACTTCTTTAAACCAAGTTTTTCTATTCTACTCTCCTGCAACCCCTCTCTTAAAACACCACAAAGAAAAATGAATATGCAATAGGAAACAGAATAGCAAAGGACGAGACTGAAATATAAAAAAATTTCCCATGTATATAGGGCCTTAAGATTTTCAAAGCATTTTTCATACACTAACCCTGTGAAATAGGTATCATGAGTATTATTATCCCTATTTCAAAGATGAGGAAACAGACAATGAAAGCTTCAGCAGCTTAGCTGGACAGAATGTTTCTGAGCCTGTAGTCAAACCAAGTAATCTTAATATGATCCACCCATTTATCTACCACCTCATGCTGTCTCTTTGGGGTTGATTGATATCCCAGGGTGGAGATGGGGATTGCTTGAGTATATTTCTTTTTCCTTATGTTTGTATCCCTAGTCTTTTAGTATAATGTCTGGCATATGCTAAGTGCTTAATAAATGCTTGCTGCCTTGCCTTGCCAAGAGTGGACCTTCCAGGTTACAATACAAACCCAAATCCAAAGTCAAGTTTGGGTATGTGAGCTTCCATCTAGATTAGTACTTAGTAAACACATTTTAGTGGTGGCAGAGAAAAAACACTGATTATAACTGAGAAATACCAGTTTTAGAAATAAAACAACATTAATTCATAAAAATAGAAAAAACCCAGTAATGAATTCCAAAGAAAGAGGAGTTTCAAACTATAATAATTGCTTTAAGATTTTAAAAGTTTTCACAAAATGTTGGACCTGACCTATGCCATTAGAAGAAGGTACTCACAAGTGAGGAAACTCCATTTACCAATGCAGATCTCCTCCTGTTATAGTCGAATTACAGTCATGAAGAGTAGTCTGGAAAATGACTTGCTGCCCAGAGTAAGAAGACCGGAATATGAGACAGGAATCTTGAACCCAGCTCTTCTACAATCCCAAACTGGCTCTTTATCAGCTAAGCCACTTAAATTAGCCTTCTCTTTGTCATTTACTCAATTTTACAAACCCTTAGGAATAGGTAAGTACAAAGTACCTTGCTAGGTGGAACAGAGGGGCAAGCTACATGAGGGAAGTAAAGAGACACATAAAACATTCTTCTGTCCTCTTCAAAACTTTCCTCTCCAGCAAGCAGATAGAGAACATATTGTGATTCATTACTTTTCAGTTATGTCTGACTCTTTGTGACCATATTTGGGTTTGGTTTTTGTTGGTTTTTGTTTTTGGTTTTGTGTGTGTGTGTGTTTCTTTGGGGGGGGGGGCATGTTAAAGATACTAGAGTGGCTTGCCATTTCTTCCTCTACTTCATTCATAGATAACAAAAGTGAGGCAAAAAAGATTAAGTGACTTGCACAGGGTCACACAGCTAGTAAGTGTTTGAGACCAGATTTGAATTCTTGTTAAATGCTTACTATTTGCAAAGCAGTATGAGATACAAATAGAAAAAGCAAAACCAGTATTTGCTCTCAAGGAACCCAAATTCTAATGGGAAGGAAACCTTATAAAGGGTTTCAGCTGCAAGTCACATAGAAAGGCTCCTCTGTCCATAGGGCTCTATGACAAAATAGATGTCAATTTCATTTTTAAAAAATGATATGCATTTCTGATGTTGAATCATTTACAATGCTAAGAAGTTTGGTGGAGAGAACTTTCTTTTTTCAGGTATTTAAAAGGTATGGGGGCAGCTAGGTGGCACAGTGGATAAAGCACTGGGCTTGGATTCAGGAGGCCCTGAGTTCAAATCCAACCTCAGACACTTGACACTTACTAGCTGTGTGACCATGGACAAGTCACTTATCCCTCATTGCCCCACAAAAACAAATAAATAATAAATAAGCAAATGAATTCATGAATTAATAAATATAAAATAAAAAGAAAGTAAAGGAAAAAAGGGGAGAAAAAGCTATGGTTTCTGAGGAAGTAGAGGTTGGAATCCCCACCCCCAAACACACACTCACGCGTGCACACACAAAACACACACAAAAGCAGTTGTCAGGTCTCTTCGATTCCCTGGATGGGCTGGAAGGAGGACCATTGTTGCAGTGGGTAGAGTGAGGGAGAAAAGTGATGCTGCCTCTCCCATGGGTTTCAAGCTTTGGTAATTCGTCATTGCTTAGAGTTGGTGGTGTTAAGGAATGATGTGGGCTCTTCTTCACATTTGAATTGTCTTGAAAGCAGGGTAGGATTTGAATAGATGGAAGGAGGGGAAAGTCATCTTATGTATAGTGTGGGCGTTGAATGGGGGGAGGGGGGGCCTCTGAGCTGGGCTAAGCTGTGTAGACAAAAAACCCCAGGCTCATAAAGCACAGGGCTCGGTGAATCCTGGGGGCAGTGAGCCCGGGTCTCACCTGGGAGAGAAGATTAATAAAAAGGGGGCTTACAGAGACAGAGGGAAAAAGCTAGCAAGACACTAAAGAGGGAGACATACAGAGGTTGAAAGAGGCCGGAAGATTAAGAGAACAGGAGACAGTAAGGTGGTTGGAGAAAGTGCTAGGATACAGAGATGCTAGAGATGCCAGGGGGTTGGCAACAGAGGTAAGGATGGTAAGGGGCTTTTCAGGGGGGGTCAATAAAGTGAAAGTTGGAGTGAAGAAGAAAAAGGGAGAAAGTTGGAGAGAACAGGTCCAAACAGCATACCCTAAAGCAAGAGACAGCAAAGGCCCTTATTTTATTAAAAGCAGACAGGTTGTATAATTTGTATTTCTTCACTCTTATCTTTTCCATTGATTTTTCTAAATAAATTCTGCTTTGATTATTTAATTAAGAGGCCTCTTAATCTTTTGCTTATCAATTTGGGAGCAGAGTGGAGAAATGTTAAAACGGCCCATATTAAATTAATAGCAGTCAGAGAGCCAGTCAGTCAAACATCCACAGATTAGTCCTCCAATAAGATTAGTGCCCCCAAATTAGGTCCAGTTAGTAAAAATATTTCTTACATTTGAATGGCGACCACGGCAGGACTTACGGCCCAATTATAATTTTTCTAAACTTGTAATTTTTCTTATAGATATAATTTTTCATATAGCCCACACTTAATAAAATTATTCAGGTTAGTAGATATAGGAAATTTTTTTTATAATAGTTAGTAATGTGAGTAGTCATGCAGACAGAATGTATTCAAAGGGATGGTAAGCAGCCCAGTTTGGAGCACAATATATGGAGTAGGGGAAAATATAAAGAAAGGCTGCACAATAGATAGTAATATAAGGTAATATAATAATATATAATATAATATACATATTATCTTATATTATATAAGTAATATAGTAATATTTGTGATGTAATGATATAGGGGAGCATCGCATGAATGATCTCATTTTGTTCTCAGCTGAAAGGGGTTGGAAGAAGGGTGTTGTGGGAGGCTTGAAAAGAAATTAAAACATTTGGAACAGTCACTATGGAGAAAGGGATAGAACCCTGATTAAGGAGGAATCAATGGTTTGCCTTGCTGCAATGAGGGCCCAGTTAAGATTAAACAACATAAGCTTTTTCGTAGGGCCAATGAACATGATTTAGTGATTTTGTCTATCTCCGTTCAGGAGTATATAAATAAGAAAAGGCAGATAGTGGGTATAATCCAAGACTGGCATTTGACACAGTATGATCAGTAATTAGACAACGCTGAAAGGGATTTAAGAGTAGATTTTAGCATAGAACTGAGTCAGTTCACCAAACTACATGGGGAATGAAGGGGGAAATAGGCACTTTAGTGATACCACTTAAGAAATGGAGGGAATGAAAGTCATGACAAGGACAACAAAAAAGTTGAATTCATAAGGTATAAGTCGCACAAAAAAGTAATTTAAAACAGTTTTTTTTATTTTGAGAATTATAAAATATTCAACTCATCTGATTTTTTAACTTAAGTACTATACAGGATAAATTAAAAACTATTTAATAAGTTCATCAATTAAAGTATTCATTAAGTATATCAATTCCAAAAACATTTATTAAATGCCTACTGTGTGCCTGGCACTGTATAATAATTAATGATAGGCAGTATGGCATAAGACAAAGAAAGGCCATGCCTAAAGTTAGGTAAATATGGGTTCAAACCCTACCTCTGGCCAGACTGTCAGACTATAGAAAAATTACTTAATTTATTTATTGGTGTCTCCAGCATTTTTCTAAAACTATAAAGTGCAAATGAGTTGATAAATCTGAATTGGTAGAGGGAGTTCCTCACATTGCTTAAATCACAGCTCATCTCTAACACCACCACTAATGATGATGATGATATTTTATTACTATATTCAATTAAAAGGAAGGACAGGAAGCAATAAGATTTTTTAAAAGTCCAATATAAGAGTGAGGGAAGAAAGGGCAGAAGAAACAATTAGTGAAAGAAACACAGGTGGAGACTAAGTCATAGAGAGAAAAGGGAGGAAGAGAGAGAGGAAAGACACAAATGGTGATCAAGATAGAGACAAAGATGGAAAGAGACAGGGAGAGAGAATGAGGTTTAGTAGATCCTTAAGTAAATGTGTTACTCAATTTAAACTGCTTTTGACACCCAAATTCACTTGGACTGCTGTATTTTAGAGCTCCTTAACTGTTTTCACATAAGGCTTTCTGACTATAGCACTCTAACACTCCAGTCCCTGACTATATCACTGGACCCAAAACTTACCCTAGGCCTGATGGAGTCAAGCAGAAGGCTGTAACTGGCCTGTAGTCCAGAGGTTCCCCACCTCAATTAAAGCCTCTAAGGAGAAAATTTGATCTGCAAATTCTTTAATGTGGCAGCTTAGCAATGTTACATCCTCCATGAAGACAAGGTCTGTGTCATATGCCTTCCAAATGTGTTCAATGACCAGAAGGAAACTAGCCAAGAAAAGGGGTGGGGCTTAAAATTGGCCCTGGAAAGCACAGTTCATTTGACCCTCTGAGCAACACAAGTCAGAAGGAGATACTAGTATTTCAAATCCAGGGGTATAGTGGTACTGGAAGGCTATGACCCAAGGAAGCACAAGAGAGATTGCTGACTTTATTGGTGTTCACTTTTCTTCAATGGCACAGTTGATAGAATATTGGCCTTGGAGTTAGCAAGACCTGAGCTGAATCCTGTGTCAGACACAAGCCGTGCGAACCTAAGCAAGTCAGTTAATTTCTCCCATTTTTCATTTGTAAAATGGAGATAATGACATCATAGGGTTGTTATAAGGATCAGATGGCATGATATATGCAAAGTACTTATTATTGTTGGTTTTCCTAGTTTCAGAAAAACTGTATCAAGATAATGTCTGGAAGGCAATTTTATGGACGTTTTCAAGATAAGTTCCTGATTACCTAAATTCCCTCATATAACACACTCCCTTGGAAAGCTCAATATGATGCCACAATGTGTTATAGCGACCTTAAATGGTCTACTGTGACAGTGAATGAGAAAGGAGAGAAAGAGGAGGGAGGAAGGGGAAAGGGAAAGAGAGAGGAAGGAACAGAAGGAGGGAAGAAGAGAGGGAGGGATGGAAGAAGGGAGGAAAGGGAAAGGGAAAGAGAAAAGAAGGAAGGAAGGAAGGAAGGAAGGAAGGAAGGAAGGAAGGAGGGAGGGAGGGAGGGAGGGAGGAAAGGAAGGAGGATCCTTACAACAGCTCAGAGAGGTACATGCTACATTCTCTGTAACAGTCTTAGAGAGTTGCCTATAACACATGTTGCTAAGAGTCACAAAACCAATATGTGATGTGTAGAGAAAGGCTATGAACCCACGTCTCCTGGCACTGAGACCAACTACTCTACAGAGCCTCTACAATCTGGCCCTGAGTGCTCTCTCCAATGTACAGCTAAGGCATAATTCACTGACATGCCTCACTAGCTTTCAGAAGTCATTACAATCTTGTTCAACTACTTCCAATCATCTTAAGATAACAAAAATGTTCCTATCAATCCTGAAAGTGAAACAGACTGCCTTAGGAGGGGGTAGTGAATTCACTTTCAATGGTGGCCTTCTAGTAGAGACTGCATGATTATTTGTCAGGGATGTTGTAGAGGAGATTTATGCTTTGAGTACAGGTTGGACCATATCATCTCTGAGGTATCTTTCAACTCTTAAGCTTTTATGATTGAGTTAAGTAACACTTCAAGGCAAGATATGATTAAGTAGCCCCCAAAAGTGAAACAGACACAAAGTATTTTGAAGAAGGGAGAGATCAGCATGAGCTGGAGCAGTCGGGGAATGGCTACTGAAGGAAGTAGAATCTCAGATCGACCTTGAAGGAGGGGTAGAATGGGAATGCCATACCACTGATGGAAACAACAAGACAGTGTTCATAATGGGACATGAATTGCTATCTAGATAGTAACCCAAGAAGACCCCAGGAGCTCCTAAAATGCCTCAAGGCTAAATAGAATCCCCAGGGAGGTGGCTGCTTTAGGGAAGAAACACACCATCTTGTCACTTCCAATTTTAATAAGCAATCCTTGTACCAGGAAAACATGGGTTCAAATCCTGTCATTGATAAATACTGAATGTGTGAGTCATAGCAACTCGACTTTTCTGAGCCTTGGATAACTTTCTAGGACTATAATTTGCACAGAAGTTTGCTGTTGTTGCTGTTCAGTCATGTCTGATTTTTTGTGACCATATTTGGGGTTCTCTTGGAAAAGATACGAGAGTGGTTTGTAATTGCCTTCTCCAGCTCATTACACAGATGAGGAAACTCAGGCAAATGGGCTTAAGTGACTTGCCCAGGGTCACACAACTTAGGCAGATGAGACTTCCTGACTCCAGGCCCAGCACTCTATCAGCTGCAACAGAGAAGATCCTAATTTACAAAGTTGGAGGAAACTCCTCAAAGAGAGTTCCCTATGCAAATAAAATCACATCTGAGTTTTTTACAAATGGTGTTTAGCTCAGTTGTTCTGCCTTCTAAAGGAGCCCAAGTATTGTTAGGCACCTTCCAGATTTTGGCCCATGAGGGCAAAGCTCTCACTTAGGGTGCTTCTTAGAGAAACAGCCTCCTCATGTTTTATCCTTATGGTTGGACTAGACATGGTAGCAGTAGGAATGGGGTTAATTGTGATTCCATGGAGAGATATTTAGACACAAGGAAGAAGACAAAAGTCTGATGCATCTAGTATAGAGATATAGGTACTGTGCAAGTAGGAGTGAAAGAGGCAGTCACTGTAGAGTATCCATTCAGTGTGAGAACAAATAGTGAATGGAATGGGAATCCTTGACACTATGATGCAAAGTTTAGAGGCTGGGAACCTCACTTTAGAAATGGGGAAATCGAAGGCTAGAAATGTGGGTCTTATTTGAGGTCACATAATTAGAAAGTGACAGACACTGGATTTGAACCAGTCATATGATTTTCTATTCATGGTTGCATTTTAAGTGCTAGGGAAGCCTTGGGGTACAGGTATCTTATAGGCAGTTGGAAATATGAGTGGAACTCAGAAGAAACGTCCAGGGCTAGTCCTTACCATTCAGAAGCCTTATCCATTGAAGCGTTAGACGGAGCTGGGGAGTGGAAATAAGATAGTCTAGGGAGAGATGTTAAGAGAGAAAAGAGCCAAAAGAATAATTTTAATAATGTCTATCTTAAGTAGCTGGGGAGAAGTTCCCAAACCAATGACTTCATTGACATAGAAAGAACAGTTAGAGAAGTTGGAGTAGAATAAGGAAAAAATATGGTAGTATCAAAGACAATGGATACAAAAGTAGACAAATGTTTTACAGAGAGCCAGTAGGATGAGGACTGGAAAAGGCTCTTGCATTTGGAAATCAGATCACTTGTGAACAGAAGAGAGCAATTTCAGGGGAAGATTGGGGAAAGAAAACTGATCACTACATGCAGAAGACAGATTGAGTCCTGAGGAAGTATAGGCATGAGGGCAAACCCCACGTTTTTTCTTTCCTAAAGATAGTCAGCAGTGATGAGAAGAAAGATGCCAGGAGAGGGGGGCACAGAGCTAGCAGGACTTAGATTTGTCAAATGAATGGATTATTTAGAATTGGAGGGGCCTAGAGATGTGTGAAATGGGTGAGAAATGTTCAGTGGAGGGAAAAATGGAAATTCATTAGAGGAAGGGTATGATTGCTTAAATAATACCCTGGAGGAAGTAGGGGAGTTGGGGGTTAACATTATGGAGAAGGGATTATCCTTAGTAAGGAGTAAGGGTTATGCCTATCCCTAGAGGAAAGGAAGAGAGAGTTAATGATTATTTTGATAAATTTTAAGGATTTGAGGAGCCAAAGGATGGCAAGACCTCATGTTAGATGACATCAATCTTCTCAGTTAAATAGACTACTGGACAGCTATTAAGAGTGGGAAGATGGATATGTAGTTGGAGTTTGAAGAGAGAAGAAAAGGTTTAAGGAAGTCATGTGAAATCAACAGAATGAGAACAGAAAGATCATTGAGAAAGCATCAAGGTCTCAGGTGAAGTTATGCACCAATAAATTTGCAGTGAAAATGAATTAACTTGTTTTGCTTTGGTCTAGGGGGCAGAAACAGGATCATTAAGCAGAAGTTACACAGAGGTAGCTTTCAGTTCAAAATAAGCTTCCTAATACACATATAAATATATTTATATTATATGTTAAACATATAGCTATAATATGAATATATTTGTATAAGATATAACAAAGTCAAATTATAGAGCTCGTAGGTCAAGGAGAAAATATTGGAAAAGGCCTGAAAGAAATAATTCAAATATCATGGAGACACAGTCAGGATCACACAAGATTTAGCAGCTTCCACATTAAAGGAGCAGAGGGCTTGGAATATGATATTTCAGAAGGCAAAGGAGTGTAACGATTGGAATGATACCATCTGATGGAGACTTACTGTAGAAAAGCTCCACCATGAGGTGAAGGTCTCTGAGGGCAAGACTATGCGTCTTTTCTTTGGCATCAGGAAGTGACGTTTATTAGTGGGAGGAAGAAGGGGGAACCTGGCACTCTGACTCGCTCTCTTTCCTGAGGACTCTGGTGGAAAAGGGAATGAGAAATGCACTCTCCCTTTAATAGATAGATGAATGTAGACCTTTCTCTCTCTCTTTACCAAATTCTAATTCTCCTTAATAAATGCTTAAAAGTCTAACTCTTGCTAAAGCTTATAATTTATTGGCGACCACTCATTAGATATTTTAACCTTAACAGATGGCTGACCACAAAGAGGAAAGCTGAAACCTCCATCTTCTGATCTTCCAGTTGGGTAAGAAATTTCCCCTACCCTGTCCCTTTAAACTGCTAATTATGGGTTATTTTCCCTTTAAATTTTTTCAAATGGACCTTTTAAACTTCCTAATTACCCTATTTTTTTTAATTTTAGTCTGTTTAACCAGACAAATGGGAGATAAGATTATGTTAATATTTTGTTTTTGTGGATTTTCTATTTTTATTTTTATTTTTGTTAGAAGAGCCAGCAAGGTGCTCACACAAGGGTGCTCCCCATCTCCCAGCCATGCTTTTTCAGAGAAAGTTCTGATTTCTGCAGCTTTTCCAAATTCTAACTCTAATTGTTGCTCTAATTTTGCATGCCTGGAGGCTTCTCTAGAAGCTTTTAATCCCCTAGAAGCTGGGGAAGGGGAAGGCAGGCCTGAGTTTGATTCCAGGCTGTGCTCCAACATGGGAGAGGTGTTCCCTTCCCATTCTCTAGGGACCTCACCTCCTCACCCTCCTCTCCTTGATTCTCCTGCCCCGGGAGGTCATGAGATCTAATCCACCTTTCTCAGGTCCTGATCTTGCACATGCGCAGCTTTCTCTACCTGCATTTTCAGCCCTACCTCAGCTGAACTGTGATTCTGAGACAACCTTAGAAAACCCTTTAAATTCCAGATATGCTCGTTTTGTTCATAATTTTGCTAATCTGCTTTTGTCTTTAATTAGTAACCTTATGAAGCCTTTGTATTATGAAAGGACTGACAGACAATATAGAGGGGTTAAAGAAGACAAACTTAAGCTGAATAAAAATGTCAATCATCATCATAGTTCAAGACTCTACTTCTTTTGCCATGGAAGGGTACATATTTTACAGAAATGTAAAAGTAAGCAGCAAGGTATGATATTAGTATTGGGGATTTTCGATATTAGAATCAAAAGTGTTCTAAATTCACTCAGAGTAATAGCATTAGTTCAGAGGTTACACAGAATTTCTATGCTATTACATCTACATTTTGAAATTAATGGTATGGGTTTATTTTCAGAGATTTTCATGCTTTTGAGATTGTGTTTTATACTTAGTTTAAAAAGAGAGAATATTGGTAAAAGCTTTTATAGTCATGTGATCAAGTTTATATTTTGTAATACTCTTAATAATGTTAAGTTCATATTCATTTAGATTTCCCTAGTTTGAATTTCATTGTCTTTTATTCTTTCATGTGTATTTTCTTCTATTCATTCATCTATCTCTATTTTGAAACATTGCAAGTTGGTTTTGATTTCATAATACAATGTTAATTCTGGGAGTACTGTGCTCCCATATTCTGAGTTGTTTGTTTTTGTTATTTTTTCTCAACTGATTATTTGATCAAACTCTTTAAAGCATTTCCCTGGCAAATTGGTAGCCATGGCAAGTGTAAATTGATTCTAGAAGTATTATTTTTGATAAGCATATTCCAAAAAAAGAGAGGAACAATTGTAAAAGTTTTCTTTTTTCAAAAAAAAAACAGTTTTCTTTGAGATTGTGTTGTGCTTTACCTTGTATTTCAATATGTTCTGATTTTTCACAAAAGTAATTGTATACTAAGTAAAAAGGGGGTATTATTTGAAATTGTTGCATAATTATATATTATATTCTGAGTCAAGATGTATTCACATTTTTGTGATCATTTATTATCCTCAATTTTTAAATCCATATGAGACTTGGATTATGGAAACTTATCATTTAAGACATTAATTGCCTTTATTCTGAGTTATCAGATGCCCGTTGGACAAGATGCCATCTAATCACAAGAGGAATGCATGCAAGAGCAGACATTGAACTGTCACATGAGGGGAGACATGCATGAAGTAAAGGTATGGCCAAGAGAACAGCTTTTGACAAATGTTGAGGCTGGATTCTCTTGGTTTAATTCTTGTTTATTTTCATTTTCCCCACAATACTGCAGAGATGGCTGGAAGTTTTGATCCCACCCATTTCATTCTTCATTCAAACTACTGAGTCCTCATTTTCCACCTAGAGGAGTACAGTGGGTGGGGGTGGGGAGAATGGATTTAGAGTCAGATCACCTGGGTTTGAATCTTGTTCAGCAAGCATTTAATAAAATGATCACTACGCCAGACATTGTACTAAGCTACCAAGTTTTATCCAAAATGAAAAAGTCCCCTGAAATTACTCAGCTTATCAAGGGTGTCCCAAAAGTCTTGGTGCAAATTTAAGCTTTAGTAGCTTAAAACTGCATTTAAAACTTTAGTAGCTTAAATCACACTAAGACACTTGGGATATATCCTGCATTATATAAATTACTTATGTTAGCTTGTTTATATGTTAGATTACCTAGTCACAAGAGATATGCCCTATAGTATACCTTGGTGGAAAAGATCCTCACCCTTCTGTCAGTGACTGATTCTGACTTGTGAATGGAAGTTCCCTAAAATTCTTTCTATATCCTCGAAGTTTCTGTAGATCCTCTAGGTTCCAGTCATTCAGTAAAGGGAGAGGACCTTGGGATGATTGCTTTGGTAGTCGCTTAAATGAGTTTTACTTTACTATGGTTTATTCTTTCTTAATTTTGCATGGATGAATCATACAGTCTTTGCTATAGGGCAATACAATATTGTATCCAAAGAAAGTTATCTGTCTAAACACAGGTTAAGGGTCCCAGCCACAGGTCCTTATCCACTGAGATCTCATAAGCCCTTATCCACTGATATTTCATTGTTTATTAGTTTATAAAGCAATATCAGAAAGGGAGGGGATAAACAAAAATGTATCAAAGAAGAGAAGAGGATAGGAGAGAGAAAACAAAAGACTAATGGGTACCAAGGAAGAAGGCCAAAGATAAAGAGCCAAGACCTTACCCATTTGACAAAGGCAGGGCCTGAATGCCTATCTAAAATATTCCTACCCAATAAAGCATAATGCAATCCTCTGATTTTGAGATTTTAATTAGTGAAATCCAGTGTACAAACAGACACAACAATCCAGAGGCCCAGCCTCCTATTTAATGGGTACGAACTGATAAAAACTAATAGAAAAACAGACAATGTACACAGAATGCCCTGAAAATCTTTTAAAAGTTAGAAGCACTCTCCTATAATCAAGGCAGGTGCTCTCTGGAAGTACAAAACACATAATTAGTTATAATAAAGTCTTTCATTCTGACTTGCCTTCCCATCAGCATGGAAAAGAAAAATAAATTTGCATTTTCTAGCTCAATTCTGGGGGAAAATAAATTCACCATTGGGAAACCTGAATTTGTTTGAAAGAAAATGTGTGATTATCCAGCAAGCACATAGGCCATAATTAATTGATCATTTGCTAATGTTTTTCACACTCCCAGACCAGCATTAGAGTAATATAAAGTTTTAAAACTCCTCCCTTTCATTTTCCCAAGTATGGCCAGCGAAGCCAAGCAGAGAGCTTCAGTACTGAAGGTTGTATTCCAAGGATTCTTGAAGATTAGAGAGTTTCCCTCCAAGATTGGGCATTTAAACTCAAATTTATCTCAACTCTTAAGGCAAATGTGCTTCATTACAATGCATTTGCCAGCAAAACACAATTCCCATTTCGTTATAGACAGGCCACTTTGTAGTTATTTCTGATGTTCTAAACACTCCAGGGAAAAGAGTTGTTTTTTGGTTTTTGGTTTTTTTTGAAGGCCTAAACTTCTCTCTGCTCAATCAATTGACTATAATGCTAGTGAGGCTTTCTGCATAATCATCTCAAGGGTAAACCTGTTCCAACAACTCCACAGATCATTGCACAGAAATGCAGGGTCCAGCTGGTCGAACGTGTGCACTCCCCAAATTAATAGCTTGCCGTGTGCTTTTTACATCTGTGCCTCTTGAAAAAGGAGACATGAGAGGCCAGGGACAAAAGACTGTTCACATGCACCAGCTCAAGGAAATGTGCCTCCCAACAGCAGGCAGGGATATTTATCAAGACAAAATCCCCGGGCATGTGGCAAGCAGCGTCAGTGGCTACCCCACAATTGCTTCCTACCTTAGACCAGCTGAGGTGAATTCAAATAAGCAACAAAGTAACTAAGGGGATGGGCACCTGGCAGAGTTGCTAACGGCCTTCAAAACACAGCTCAAGTACCACTTCCTAAACCAAAGCATTCTGGTCTACCTACCCCCTCCCAGTTATTCTCATCTTGAAATTACCTTCTATTCCCTTGTACCTATGTTGGACTTTATTATGTGTCTATATGGCAATAGGGTGCTGGGTCCATAAGAGGAGTTTATTAAAGTCTTGTTAAATGACGGATTGTCATTTTCTCCATCAGCAGAATCATTCCCAATAGAATGTAATCCCCTTCAGAAAACAGACTATTTCATTTCTGCCTTTGAATTCTCAAGGTATATAGCACAATTCCAGGTACTTGATAAATGATCCTTGTTGAAAAGAATTAAGTTGATACAAGATTAAACAGGGCCCATGTAACCAAGTGGAAAAAAGTGTTGGGTTAGGAGTCATATTTCTGGAGTCCAAATCCAAGCTCTGACACTTGCTACCTAAGTGACCTTGTGGGTCACAGTTTCCTCATCTGAGAAATAAGGATAGATGAAGGACTTCTACAGTCCCTTCCTTTTCTAAGTCTGAGATTCTAAAAATTGCAGTTCTAAGGTTAGCTACGACTTTAAAATCCTACGACTCATTGTACCGCTGCAATTTGTCCATAGGATGTAGCCAGGCATCTCTATTACTCTACAAGATCCTCTTTAATGAAAGTCATGGAGTCAAGTAATATATTTTTGATAAGTTCAGGAGAACGTGAGTACATATCGGTTATGACAAGTTTTGCTATTACATAGCTCAGAACATGAAACTACTTTTCCGAGCCCCACCAGCATTGGCAGACCTAGAGAAAGACTATTACAGGTTCTTTCAAGACTATAGGTAAGGGCAGCTAGGTGGCGCAGTGGACAGAGCACCGGCCCTGGAGTCAGGAGTACCTGAGTTCAAATCCGGCCTCAGACACTTAACACTTACTAGCTGTGTGACCCTGGGCAAGTCACTTAACCCCAATTGCCTCACACACACACACACACACACACAAAGACTATAGGTAAGTCTGGAGAGTTTAGGGTATGCCTATCTAGTGCTAAAACTTACAAGCCCAACCCAATACACAGAGGCTTGGGGGAAAGAGACTCAGATTTAGAGAATAAGGGGAAATACGCCATTCCTAACTGATGAAAATCTTTTTATCCTTTCATGTGGTACTCAAAATTTCACTAGGCTCTTTGAAATGAACCTTACAAATTGTATTTGTTGTATTAACTTGTTCTCATCTATCAATGAAGATACTGTATCAACTTCCCCAGGAATGGCACAGATGGGAAGTCCAAAATTCTCAACACTCTAAAATTCAACAGGCCCTTCTCTTGTCAAGGTGAGGAGGTGGAGATGAGCCAGGGTTGATGAGACCAAAAGCAAGGGCTTGTCTGTTGATGGAAGATACTCCAATTCCCCAGGATTCTAAACTTATCTACTCTATTAGGGGCAACCTGGTGGCACAATGGATATAGCACTAGGCTTGGAATCGGGAAGACATCCTCATGAGTTCAAATCTGGCCTCAGATGCTTCCTAGCTGTGTGACCATGAGCAAGTCACTTAATCCTGTTTTCCTCCATTTTCTTATCTGTCAAATGAGCTGGAGAAGGAAATGGCAAACCCCTAAAGTATCTTTGTGCAGAAGACAGCATATGGGGTCACAAAGAATCAGACACAATTGAAAAACAATTGAACAACAACAACAAATCCTGAGCAAGGCATTCAATCTCTGTATTCCTCAGTGTCCTTAACTATATAATGGGTATAATAATAGCACCTACTTCATAGGGTTGTTGTCAGGAGCAAACAGAATAATACTTGTTGTGGTAAAAAAAAAAAAAATAGATTTGAACGCATACTACTGACATGGTTTTTGAAGGACTGCCAGTTTTTGAAGGACCGCCCTTTTGGGGAGGAGACGATGACGAACAGCCGGGGGGGGGGGGGGGGGGTGATTGGCAGGACACGAGCTTAAAAAGCTCAGTACAGAACAGAAGTTCTCTCTCTCGGTTCCCACACTCTCGCTCAGGTTTGACTTCGTGTTTGGATGATCGGCTCTGGTCCTCGGTGGCAGCACATGCTTGACTCTGGTTCTCAGCCTGAGAGGCAGTTTTAGGATTCGTTGAGTTTTATAAAAGAATATAGACTAAGCTTAGATCTAAGACTATTCATTTGTATTTCTACTTTCCTATTTCCCTAATCAGTATCACCTATTTGTTGGCTAATTAATTCCCAAACAATAAAAGCTAATTAATCCCTCTCTAATCAAAGCTGAGAGGCTTCTTTCTCTTACTGGTCTGGGAGATATATAAGGGAAAGGTTAAAGGGGAGTTTAATGCTCTTATATCCAATTTTAAATCTCACATTATAAAGTAAATGCTTATTTACTTTTCCCTTTTCCCTTCCCCTTTCAAGAAATCTAGTATTGCAAAAAATGTTCCACCTCAAGAAGAGTTGTAACTATTAACTATGATACCTAGGGTAAATTCAGTTGTGGAGTGGAGGTAGCAACAAAAAGGCAGTCCAAGAATGGGTGTAGTTACACTTGGGAGAAGGGCAGCCTGTCCCCCAGAAGCTTTGCCCCAAGAACCCATGATGGTTAGGTGGGAAAGGGCCCTGTGAAAGAGAGGCATCATAGAAATGGGACATGATTGTGCCCATGAGAAATGTGAGAAGTGCAATTACCTCAGGAAGAAATGTGCCCCCACCCCAAATGGAAGTGCCCTGTCACATTGTCACTCTGAGGTTATGCCTAAGTCACCTTGCACTAGGTAAGAACTACTCTCTGAAAGCAGTCAATTCCTCTTCAGAACAGAATTTATCATCAGGAAGACATTTTTTTCTTTTGCTTCTAGTCTGAACCTGCCTTTCTGTAACTTGAACCCATAGCAACTAGTTCTATCTTCTGGGGCCTTGCAGAATAAGGCTAATCTCTCTTCCACAATACAGCCTTTCAAATAATCATGCCCATCCATTGTACCCCCCCCCCATTTCCTACAGGTCTTCTTTTATTCAGGATAAATATCCCCAGTTTGCTCAACAAATCCTTATTCCAGGAGACAGAAAGGAAAGAAAAGCATGAAGTGGTATGGTACAAGAGAATGTGTTTACAAAATAAGAAAACAGATGTTCAAAATGTAAAACATAAAATATGGGATACTGAAAAAAACTTCCCAAACAATTGAGAAGACTAAATAATACTGTACACAATGTGAGAAAATCTGAGTCAAGACATATGCTTTTTAAAGAGGTATCTAAATTAACATAGCCTGAGGCTTCTCTTTTTGTTATTTCCCAGTGAGTATCATTAAAGTAATACCTCCAGTGTAGATCCTCTGCCCTTGTTCTGTTTGGTGAAAGGGTAAATGAAATTACATCAGTAGTATCCATTACCATCTTGATAATTTGAAAATCAACTTTTTTCTTAAGCAAACTGTACGCAACCAAAGGTCACCATTTCATATACAATCTTCTTTGTATATTGAAATGTTTGCCAACGTTGAATATTGTTATGTTTATAATAGAAGAGAAAAATTGTGTCTCACTAATGGTAGTCATTGGGAAGCAGTGCCCAGGAAAATCCAGAGCAATCTCCTTTCAATTCCCTCTATTATTTCAGAGAAAACACAACCCAAAGTTTGAATTGAATGTAACTCTGCACAGAAGAGGAATGAATAAATGTTACCAAATCTCATTCATTCCCATTTTTTTTTTTGCCATTTGGTCAATAATATCTATTATCCTTCAAAGAATAAGCTAAACAGTAATTTAAAATCTACATCCTCTCTTGCACTGGCTTATGAGAACATATCATGTGACTTATTGACCTCATCTTTTAAAGCAGGAATATATCTTCCTTCATACAATGCCATCATCCTCTCTGTCCAGCACCTTAAAACAACCAGCAATATGATACAGAAGTGACATAAGAGAAAGGAACCTCCGGATGAATTAAATGTAATTTGAATCTATATCAAATATTAGTGTCTGACACCACAGTGGCAGTAACAGAATTAATATAGGTTTCCCCCAACACACCAACTATCAGCTTAACAGATCATAGTCTTTCTGTCCACTGGCCAAAGTCCTTCAAACCATTCTACAAGAAAAAAAAACAAAACATTTTTATAGCCATGAAAGTATCAACTCTCATTATACATCTTGAGAAACCCAGCTAAATGTCATCCATCCACCTTATTTATAGGAAAAATTAAAAAGGATGCATTATGGTTCCTATAAAAAGAAACACAATGCCTGGCACATAGTAGATACTTAATAAATGTATTTGATGCATTGATTGATTGAAATTGCTAAGGGCTTCTACCCCCCCAAATCATACAATATGTTAACTACAAAAAGAAAAAAAATAAAAAGTTCCCCAAAGTGAATGGTACAAATATCTCTTCATAATTGTTCTTTCCAAAATGGCATAAACCAGTGGTCTATCTGTAGCATTTGATACTGTTGGAAAACCCTTCTTATTAGACATCTCTTCCTTTTGTTTCTAAGACACTACTTTCCTCAACTTATCCTCCTCTCTCTGATCACCTCTTCTCTGTTTTTGTTTTTTGCTGGGTCATGTATATCTCATTCTCCAACAATTGATGTCTCTCAAGAATATCTCCCTGGACCCTCTTCTCCATATATACTTGATCTCTTGGCAATCTCATTAGCTCCCATGGGTTTAATAAAATCTCTGTATAAATGTCTCCCAGATCTTTAGATCTAGTTCTAATCCCTATCTTTAACTCCAATCTTAAATTGCCAAGTGCCTGCTAGTTATATCTACCTTGATGTTCTATAGGTATCTCAAGCACAACACATGAACAAGATAATTCATAATCTTTTCTCCTTGAATCTGCCCTCTAATAAACTTCCTTAATTTTGCTAAAGTTACCACCTTTCTTCCACTCCCTTAGGCATGTGATTTTGGATTCGTCATTGTCTCTTCCTCTTTCCTTTCTCCCAAATCTACTCAGTGGCCATATTTTATCATTACTACATGCACAGTATATCTCATAGCTATCTCCTCTCCACTCACAGGAGCACCACCTAGAGACAACTTGTAGTGGAAAAAATGTTAGACATAGAGTCAAGAAGACATGCACTCTAAACATCAACCAAATTCTTACAAGCTGTGTAAACCTGAGCATATCAGCTAATCTCTCAGCCTCAGTTTCCTCAATATAACAAGGGGATAATAGCACCAGTTTTATATTACAAGTGACGAAACCAAGTCCCTAAAAAGGTTAAGTGACTAACTCAAGTTCATGTAGACAATACATGGCAGAACTAGGATTTGAATTATGTTCCTTTGACTCTAAATCCAGCACTTGTTCCACTGTACAAAGATCCTAATATAGTTTTCCTAAGACCTAGACCTAATCACATTATTCCCCTGCTCAAGACTCTTCAATGTCTCCCTATTACCTATGGGCTAACTTTCAAATTCTTCTCCTTGAAATATACTGTATACAAAATAACAGCAATATTGTAAGATGATCTGCTGTGAATGATTTGGTTATTTTCAGCAATGCAATGATCCAAGATAACTAAAGGACTTATGAAAATTACAATCCATCTACAGAGAAAGAACTGATTGTATCTGAAAACAGATTGAAGCAAAATTTTTTTGGTTAATTCCTTAATCTGAAGTTTTGTTTTTGTCTGTTTTCTTTCCCAACCTGGCTAATGTGGAGATGTGTTGCATGACTACTCATGTATAACCTATATTGAATTGCTTGAATTCTGGGGTGGGGGGGAGGGAGGAAGAGAAGTTGGAACACAAAGTTTAAAAAATTGATGTCAAAATTTGTTTTTACATGTAATTTGGAAAAATAAAATCATAAATAAATAAATAGATGATATATAAATTAACAAATAAATAAATAAAGGGATGGATGAATGAATGGAGGAATAAACAAATAAATAAATTGGTGAATAAATGAATGAATGAATGAATGAATAATTCTTCTCCTTGGCATTTAAGGCCTTTTGTTTACAACCAGACATTTTTCCTCTTCACCACCATGCATTATTGTCAAACTGGAATAAATTTGCTGTTGACCAAATGCTTATGCTACATATCCCAATGTCCTTTCCTTCTACTTTTCCTTAAAATTCTTACAAGGATTAATTCAGTTGTCACTTTCTACATGAAGCTTTTCCTGATATATTTTAATTAAAGCTCTCACTCACTTCGAATTATCTCACTTTTTCTTAGTTTAAGTATTCTCACATACACACATTCTCTCTCTCACTCAAACAAGCACACACAATGCAAGCTCCTTGGGGCCAGGGACTATTTTTCATATTGCCATTATAGTCTGGGCCCCTAAAATGGTGCCTTGCCCAAGATAGGTATTTAATAAATGTTCTCTGTGAAACATGATTCACCCCAGAAACACAAGGCAGGATTCCAAATGGCAAACTATTGGATTGTCATTTGCATATTAGATTTTTAATCACTTGCAATAGCCACCAAGCTGAGATGAGGCACACTCAAAATTCCACTATCCTTTCAACAATCGGTAATCAATTTATAAGCCGTGAGAAAAACGACAGGAATTGAACCTTGATCTACCACTTCTGAAAGAGCTTCAATACCTGTTTTCATTCTTCCCTTTATTGGGAAGTCATTCAACATGGAGAAAGACCTGTGAGCCCAGGGAACAATGAGACAGATACTGCTGAACTGGGGCCACATCTAATTTGCATGAAGTCAGTTGGAAACATGTCAGTCTATTCTTTTGCCAGTATAAGTCATGTGAAACAAGAACCTGAAAAAAAAGAGCTTAAAGGCCTATTTTTATTCTTTTAATTGGACTCCAAGAAACCCTTAGCTACTGTTCTCTGGACCTTGAAATTGTTCAGAACAATTGTCACTTCAGTGGCCCAGGAGATGTGCTAAGAGGGACCAATTTGAAAGCTTGCAACTAATCCCTTGATCCCTGGTCTGCCAGGGCACTGGAAAGATCTATTCACCAAGGACCTGGAGATTTAACCAGACCTGAGCAACATTCACCACCACCACCACCATCCATCACTCCTTGACTATATTTCATTTGAACCAGATTGCTGAAGAACCAGATTGCTACAGAAAAATCAAGAGAAAATGTTCCCACCTCCCACCTTCAAAAATGTGTAGTTGAAGCTCATTCTAATTTCTAACTATTATTTTTATTTAATAAACATTTTTTCACTTCTATCTCCTCAACTAAGAAGATTTTTGAAAAACCAACCTTGTAACAAATGTGCATAGCCAAGAAAAATCAATTCCCACACTGTCCACAACCAAAAATATGGCTCTCATTCCAAGGTGATGGACCAAATTTACTACATAATTCTATTTCACTCAACTCATAAGGTCACAGGAATTTAGCTTTAGAGATGAAAAATCACTTAGAGGTCACTAAATAGTTTATAGATCAAGAATTTGAAGCCCCAAAGTGGTGAAGTGACTTGGTACATATACAATGAGAAAGCACAGAGTTAAAGATTAAACTCAGAATCTCTGGCTTCAAATCCAACACTCTTTGCATTGAACCACACTGTCTTACTTTGAGTATATTAAACAGACAGAATAATTTCTAAATGTTACACATTTCAAAAGAAATCACAATATAATTAAAAGGTCCAGTTAAAAATTAATCAAAAGTCTAAGGAAACCACCCCCATCCCAAAGCCTCCCTCATTTACATTTAAAGGGGACACATTTATCTTTTAAATGTTTCTAACATCTAGAAAAGAGTAAGAATTGGACTTATTTATCTTATTTATCTCTCTTTTTAAAAAATTTAATTAGTTTATTCTCAGGGATTGTAAGTCAGAATGTAGATAAGTTAAGCTACAAATGATTTGCAGCTAAAAAGAAAGCATGTAATTACCGTCACCCAGCACTGAATGGTCATTTATGTCCAAACACATAATGGGAGAGGATAGGTCAGACTTCCAGTAGATTCATTATCTAGCAGCCATTCATTAGTGTCTAATACTGTCAATAGCAAGTGTGTACTACAACTGAAGGACCACTTTACTGCTTAGTATCCAAGGAAAACAATTGCTTTCTTCTACCATTCCAAATAAAAATAGCCAAATGGTATAAGAAACCCACAGCTTGGACTCTTCAGACAAAAAAAAAAAGAAAGAAAAAGAAAGGTATGAATTTTCTTCCTATAGGCGAAGACTAAATGATGTCTTAGGTAACAAAGCAGCAGTTCAGAGACAGTGACAGAGTGAGGCTAATTATAGGGAGGTTTGTTGGGACATGGGATCCATTGTGTTATCAAGTAAGGCGAGCCAGGATAAAAAGCGAGAGACACCCTACTTGATTCAAATCTGATGCTCACAGCTCTATGAGAAAGTTGAACCAGTGGACTGAAGTTGAAGCATTCATTGATCCTTGGCAAGGAGGGAGGGAGTACATTGGGAAAAAAAAAAGGTGCAACACATGTGTCTCCCCCTCTGCTCCAAACAAAAAGCATTCAGGATACTGCTGCTTCTGACCTTTGCACAGTAGCATCACTGATTGGACTTTGGAGGCACAAAAAGTCACCAAGCAAAGAGAGTTCTATTTCCCTGGCCCAACCAGTAGCAGGTTCAAATAGATTGTACAAAACAGAAAGACAGCTTACCCTTCAAAGTAGATGTGGTTCAACCTTATGCAAATTAGAAAAAGAATTTACCATTATCATAGGTAGCTGCCTAAAGAGAAAATATAATCACAGCAATGTGTAGTATGCTAGATTGCAAAACAACTTTTTTTCCCCTTTCTTTTCTTTTTTGGGTCTGGACCAGTGATTTCATAAGTGTGAGGAATTTTCCTGGTATAGAAACTTTCATCTGATGCAGATCAATAATTGCTCTATAACATAATATCTTAGAGAAGAGGGTCCTTAACCTGAGGGTTCATGAAATTTAAAGAGTGTGTGTGTATACATATATATACATATATATATATATATATATATATACATACATACACACACATACATATACATATATATGTGTGTGTGTGTATTTGATAAATGTATTTCAATATAATTGTTTCCTTTGTAATCCTATGCATTTTATTTTATTCATTTAAAAACATTATTCTGATAAGAGGTCATTAAGCCTCCCCAGACTGTCAAAGGGGTCAATAACTTACAAAAAGATTAAGAATTACTGCCTTGGACAATTGCCTAGGGCACTAAAAGGCTAATAGACTCCCTATTGTCACAAAGGAGGCATATGTCTTTGGTCTGACTGCATTTCAGGAAGTTCATACCGCAAGGCTAACTCTCCATGATGTCTCCCAGAGCATTCTTTTATTTTATTGTGGGGGGGACGTGGGGGGGGGAGGGAAGGATTTTGAGTGGTGACAGTGGCAAAACCTGAGATTTCATTAGTATAGAGAACTACCTCCCCTAACACACAGGAGTCGCTCATCTGTAACTTACAGCTAAAACATTTCCTTACTTTACATAATAATAACATAAAATCGGAAAGGCAAGGATGAGGATGTTCTCTTTGAATTTCCAGATATGGCAAAGAGAGCCTCATTTCTGTCATGAATGTCACTTACTACATAGGCAAATCATGTCGCTTCTCTGGTTCGGGTCACAGTTTTTCTGTCTCTAAATGAGAATCCTGAACTAGATGATCTCTAAGGATCCTAGGAGAATTTCATGTATAACCCTGTGCTTCTGTCCGGTGAGATCTTCATTCTTTACATATATATTCTGACAATGACTCCCTTGATAATAAAGTCTTGAGGGAACAAAAGAATGGGAAACAAAGAAAAAAGCAAAATGGTAAAAAAAAAAAAAAAAAAAAAGGACTGTTTCCAGGGGGTAGAGGTGTTAAGACTAAAATTCTAGCTATACTGTCTAAAATATCTAATGAGTGGTCGCCAATAAACTATAAGCTTTAGCAAGAGTTAGACTTTTAAGCATTTATTAAGGAGAATAAGAATTTTGTAAAGAGAGAGAGAAAGACCTAGATTCTTCTATCTATTAAAGGGAGAGTGCATTTGTAGCTCCCTTCTCCACCAGAGTCCTCAGGAAAGAGAGTGAGTCAGAGCGCCGCGAGGCTCCCCCTTCTTCCTTCCACAAGCAAACATCACTTCCTGACACCAAAGAAAAGAGGCAAGGTCTTGCCCTCAGAGACCTTCACCTCATGGCAGAGGCTTTTTTACAGTAAGTCTCCATCAGGTGGCATCATTCCATTCATTACAGAGATAAAGAGGGAGGTAGAAAAGGAGGAAGTAGAAGAGAGAGACAGAAAGTGAGAGAGAGAAAGAGACTTGCAGTCTCAAAGAATTGCCCAAGAAATTGGGTCATTTAGTGCTTTGCTCATATTCACAAAGTTTGTTTTTTTGGTAAATACTTTTTCAGTAATATCCAACTCTTTGTGATCCCTTTTGGGGCTTTCTTAGCAAAGCTCATTTGACAGATGAGGAAACTGAGGCAATCAGGGTTAAGCGACTTATCCAGAGCCACACAGCAAGTAAGTGTCTGAGACCGGATTTGAACTCAGGAAGATGAGTCTTCCTGACTCTAGACCTGGCACTCTCTATCCATTGTGTTACCTACCTTCCTATTCACAGAGCTAGTACACATAAATTTACATCTTCTAGATTCCAAAGTCAGCCTTCTATCTACCACATCATGATACCTCTAGTATTTACTTTTATTTTCTGTTCCAGCCTTTGATATGAAATCATAGGTTTCAAGGTGGTTTTTGTTTTGTTTTAACTGTCACAGTTTTAACCCTTTCTTTCCTTTGTAATCCTATTCAACCAGTGAGGTTAATTGTATCAACAGGGAGATAAAGAAGGCAATTTCTTGGCAGTGGAGTTGGCTCCATATGAGAAAAAACATCCCCACCTTGAAGCCAGAGAATCTCTGCTGTTGACACAGGACATGCAGGTATAAGCCATGTTATCATCACTAAATTTTCATCATAGTACTCCCCAAATTAAGAGACTGAATCACCTAATATATCTAATCTAAACTGATATCTATTGAATTAAATCTAAACTTCTCAGGCTACCATTCACAGAATCGAGGAATTTCAGAATTGAGAAAGAACTTCAGGATAAATCTTGTGCAACCCATAATCCAAAAAGAATACTCATCACAAGACTGATTGATGATGAGGACTGATTGATGAGGAGGATTGATAGATGATGATTGATGGTGATTGATTGATTGATTGATTGTCTGATGATGTCAAAACATGGTACTTACTTTGCTGGGCTATTGTGAAGAATATTCTCTTTAAGATATAAGGTATTATATAAATGTTATCTATTACTGTTGTTGCAATAATCAACCTAATGGGTTTATTGTAAGGAAATCTCTCTTTAAAGTGCTATATAAATGGTTTACTATAAAAAATGATGAGCAGGATGGTATCAAATAGACCTGGATGGATCTGCATGAGCTGATGCAAAATGAAATGTATTACATACAAAATAACAGCAATATTGTGAGATGATCTGCTGTGAATGACTTGGTTATTTTCAGCAATGCAATGATCCAAGACAATTTGAAGGTCTTATGAAAAATTCGACCCTGGGCAAGTCACTTAACCCCAATTGCCTCACTAAAAATAGAAAACAAACAAAAAAGAAAAATGCAATCCATCTTCAGAGAGAGAACTGATAGTACCTGAATACAGATTAAAGGATATCTTTTGTTAGTTCCTTTATCTGAAGTTTAGTTTCTGTTTTCTTTCACAACCTGGCTAATGTGGAAATCTTTTGCATGACTGCTTATATTGAATTTCTTCAGTTCTTGGGGGGGAGGAAGAGAATTTGGAACACAAAGTTTTTTCCTGTTTGTTTTTTGGTTTTGGTTTTTAAATTTTTGCTTTTATTTTATTATTTGTGGGGGGGGGCAATTGGGGTTAAGTGACTTGTCCAGGGTCACACAGCTAGTAAGTGTCAAGAGTCTAAGGCCAAATTTGAACTCAGGTCCTTCTGAATCTAGGGCTGGTGCTCTATCCACTGTGCCACCTAGCTTCCCCATAGCGGAAAGTTTTTTAAAAAAATGATATCAACATTTGCATTTTACATGTGATTCGGAAAAATAAAATTCTAAATATAAAAAGAATATTCATCAAAAGCTATCCAACAAATAATCAGACTGTCTTTGATTAAAGACCTCCAAAGAGGGGTAAGCCACTACCTCCAGAGGAAGTCCCATTCCACCAGGAGCAGTGGGTTGAACTCTGGGCTTGGAGTCAAGAAGACTCATCTTTCTGAGTTCACATTTGTCCTCAGACACTTACTGGTTGTGTGACTGTGGGCAAGTCACTTTATACCCTCTGTCTCAGATTCCTCAGCCATAACATTAGTTGGAGAAGGAAATGGCACCAGTATCTCTGCCAAGAAAACTCTAAATGAAGTCACAAAGATCTGGGACATGACTGAAAAATGACTCAACAACAGCAACAACCACAAATTGTTAGTAAATTCTACCTTACAAGCCAATCTGAAAGTGCTATATAGATGTGTTGTTAATGATGATGATGATATGAGAACAATAAAGGTGTTCAAATGTTGGTGAGGCTATCACCTGCTTGTTCTTCTTTAGTTGTTTCAGTCTCATGCAATTCTTCATAACCCCATGGACATACATCTCACAGCACATAAGGTTTTCTTGGCAAAGATCCTGGACTGCTTTACCATTTCCTTCTCCAGTGGCAAACAAAAATTGAGTAATATGCCAAAGGTCACATAACTAGGAAGTTTCTGATTCTGGATTTGAATTCCAGTCTTCTTGATTACAGACCCAGTACTTTATCCACTATGCCACCTAGCTATCCCTAAGCACTTATTAGGGATATTGTAAAAAGGATTACTGACAAGGTCTATTCCAAATCTAAGGTTCTATGATGTGATAAGTATCTAAATACTGAATTGATACTGTTAAATACTAGAACCAGCAAGGTGGCTCAGTGGAGAAAGCATTGGGCCTGGAGTCAGGAAGACTGGGATTCAAATATGGCCTCAGGTACTTAGTAGTTATGTAATCCTGATCAAGTCACTTAACCTGTTTGCTTTAATTCACTGTAGAAGGAAATGGCAAACCTTTCTTTTATCTTTGTCAAGAAAACACCGTGGATAGTATAGTTGTACTATGATCCACAGGGGCAGGAAGAATCCGACTCAGACTCTGAACAACAAACACTATGAAAGTTATAAAAGAATTCCTGATGTCTGCCCTATGATGTCTGTCCTATAGTTGGAGAGGTAAGAAAACACACATACAACAATTAATATACAATTACATAGACAAGATATGCATTATAATCATTCATTTTTCTTCTTTTCATCTCCAATTAATGAAAAGTGGGTGATTAAAAACTATAAATCCTGTAGAAAGTCAGACAAGGGTCAGATGAATGGAAATTGGGGTAGCAGAGCCTCCCAATAGAATATGAGCTTCTTGAGGACAGGGACCATTTTTCTTTTTTGTCTTTCCATCCCTACCCCCTAACAGAGTTGCCTTATCCCTAGGAGATCCTTCATAAATGTTGGCTAAGTTCATGGAGGGATAGAGAATTAAAAAGAATGGGAGGGGGAAAGTAATCATAGATGATGGCAGCACATATGTTTATAAATTAAATTATTAAAAATTCAAAAATAAAAAACAAATTTTTAAAAATTAAAATTAAAAAAATAAATTATATGTTCTTAAATCAGAGTCTAACTTTAAGTCATTCATCTTATAATTGATCATCTTGTGAAGCAGCAGGAATAAATTCCAGTTAAATAATAATTTGCCATTACATAAAGGTGTGTTTGCTCAGAGCAACAGTATGAAGTAGGAGAAAGATCAGTGGCCATAATTGTCAGAAGCCTAGATTTGAGTAGGTTTCAACAATCATTGGCTGGATGCCCACGGACAGGACATTTAACCTCTCAGTCTCAGTCTCTGAACCTGTAAATGGGGCTAACACTACTCATCCTGCCTGTGTCCCAGGGCTGGTAGGAATAAAGCTTTTTATAAGCCCTAGAGCAATGTAGAAATGTGAGTTAGAGCTGTTGTCTGCACATGGTCCCCTTTGCTGTATAGTATACAACTTCTATAAAGTTAGCCTTTCTCACAGATCATATGGACAGCTCTGGGAAGGCCAATGTACCAACCAACAGGATCATCAAGAGTGTTTGGAATATGTCCAATATTCATGGGAGAGGCCAAAACAATAGGGTGGGACTTACTGCCTAGCATGGCCCCAGGATACCAATAACTTTCATCCCAATAATTTCTGTACCTTCAAACACTGCACCTGATATATGTATTCCTGTTTTAGAGAGCCCAGAATCATATCAATATATCACATGTTATTGTGTCTTCTGGGGAAAATATGTCACTGTAAATTGACACTTGTTATAGATCTAAAGTCTCTTTAGTAGTGATTTCCCCCACCATGCACTCACTGTCAGATGTAAAAAAGAAAATGCATGCAGATAATATGTAAGGCAGTGAAAGGGGTTAAGAGTTAGTGACAGAAGATATCATAGGTGTTATTTCAGCTTTCCATTGTCTGCCTAGCATAGGTGCAGGATGAATTGTCAGGCCCAGAATGTAATGCTGTCCTGCATGAGAGAGAAAGAATGTAGATTACCCACTTTGAATAAGCTATGGACCATTCCAAAAACAACGACCAGATTCCATACTACTGGCTCTTGTGTATGTAAATCTACTCTGCAGGTCCACTTCTGGGCTGATATACAACACTGACAAATTGATAAGCATAGATATATTTTTGTCCTCCTGCCTCTTTGCTGAGTAACTAAAAGGACATAGATTATGCCAACAGAGAACAGTAAGTGAGCTGACTATGTAATGACTCGAGAGGTGCCCAAATACCAGGTGGGACCCTGTAAAGGACACTTGGATGACAACAGGAGAATGTTAGGGCAAAAGACCCACAAAATAGAATAATATCTGTTAGCTTATTATAAACATGACAGGGTGGCACCCATCAGTTTTTCTTTATCTTTAAAGCATCCATCACTCTTAGACTAGGCTCTGCAAATTAAAGTCATGTGAACTATGATGACTCAACCAAGGGACCACAGTCAATATTAAAAATGAAATGCCATTGCAAGTTAATAAGACATCAGGAATCTTTTCATCTCTGGGCTGCAAGACTGTGCTGTTAACTCAGACACACATAAACACTCTCTTCATAGGGAAGATGTAAGATTTAAAAAACCACAACACATGCTACCACTTCATAAAAATGAGGACAACAAATGCAAAATGTCAATAGCTTGAGTGGTAGCTCTGCTTGGTTTCCCCACCTTTGAAAAAGGAGATTGGATTAGACAGTCCCTGAGGAACCTCCCTGCTGTGAGATGCCCTACATCTCACATAAAGAACCATAAGACCAGACATGGATTCTAATCATTGGCTTTGCTTCTTTTCATCTCCAAGTCATTGGGCAAGTCATACACCCTCTATGGGCATTAGTGAATCATATGAGATCACCTCTAAGCCACTGTGTATTGCTAATTTATAAGGTTCTACTACCTTGGTGAGCACTGGACTACAATAGCACTTCTAATCCATCAGCTTCTATGTCCCCATCAACCTTATGCAGAATCACTGGACATATCCAGGGAGGACCAGATCATAAGAAAATGGGGTCTTAGAGATGGTCAAATCACCTGTAGAGTCTGGGTCCTTTAAACAGGTGGATGTCTCAATACTGTGTGAGGCACTATGTTTTTTATATTTTAATCCACTTTACACTTTCTATCATTCAAGCAAACTGGCCTCTTTGCTGTTCCATGAAGACATTCTAGATCTCATCTCTATGTTTTTTGCAAAAGCCATGCCCTGTGCACATAATGCACTCCTTACTCATCTCCCCCTCCTAAAATACCAAGCTTCCTTCAACATTTTGCTCAATCCACCTATTTGACCATTCTCTGACCCTCCAAATAATAGTTGATTTTGACCCCACACCCAGAAAAAAATGACTTTGTATATACTTAGGTGTACATGTGATGTTCCTCCCCAAAAGAATGTAAGTTCCTGGAAAGAAAGGATTGTTTCATTTCTGTCTTTTTATTGCTAGGGCCTAGCAAAGTACCTGATGCAGTAAATGTGTAATAAATACTTTTGTATCAATTTTGGATTACAGTTTAAACAAATAACTAGGAAAGATCTTATCCATTGATTAAATGTATCTGATAATAGGCGGGAAAGGCACCCCCCAAAACAAAGTTAGGATGAGTTAGGGAAATGATGAAATAAGAGACACTTTTATTACTGGTTCTTTAAAATTAATACATCTATTGTAAAAGCCAGAACAGTCTGCTATCCTTGGCATACAGGCATTTACTTCATATTAATTCAAGGCATATATTTTATAGTAAAGATTCAAAGTCTCCTTTGAACACCTTTCTAGGCATATAACAAATGAGAGCATATAGGTTTTGTTGAAAAGCATAAAAAGCAGAGGAAAGAGTAATGTAAGATGATGGTGGTGGTGGTGGTGGTGGTGGTGGTGGTGGTGCTTGGAGGAGGAGGAGGATTGATTGAGGAGGAGGATGAGGGTTGGTAGATGATGGTTGATTGATGATGATGACAAAACTTATGGTACTTTATGGCTATTGTGAAGAATATTCTTTGTCTGGTATAAGGTACTACACAACTGTTATCTATTCCTGTTGTTACAATAATCAACCTAATAGGTTTATTGTAAGGAAATCTCTCTTTAAGGTACTACATAAATGCAGTGTACTATAAAAATGATTAGCAGAATGCTAGCAGAAAGACCTGGAAGGACCTGCATGAGCTGATACAATGTGAAATATATTACAAACAAAATAACAGCAATATTGCGAGATGATTTGCGGTGAATGACTTGGTTATTTTCAGCAATGCAATGATCCAAGACAACTCTGAAGGTTGTATGAAAAATGCAATCCATCTACAGAGAGAAAACTGATGGTATCTGAATAAAGATTGAAGCATATTTTTTTTTGTTAATTCCTTTATCTGAAGTTTTGTTTTTGTCTGTTTTCTTTCACAACCTGGTCAATGTGGAAATGTGTTGCATGACTGCTCATGTATAGCTTATATTGAATTGCTTGAGTTCTTGAGGGGAGAGGGAGGAAGAGAATTTGGAACATAAAATTTTGCTTTAAAAATTGATGTAGGGGCAGCAAGGTTGTGCAGTGGATAAAGCACCAACCCTGGATTCCAGAGGATGAGTTCAAATCCAGCCTCAGACATTTGCCACTTACTAGTTGTGTGACCCTGGGCAAGTCACTTAACCCTCATTGCCCCACCAAAAAAATTTGATGTCAAAATTTGTATTATATATGTAATTTGGGAAAATAAAATTCTAAATATAAAAAAAGAAAATTGTCTTTTTCTATCCAATGTCATCTAGTATAAATGAGATCAAATATAAATCAACTAAATATAAATCAATTTCTTGAGTAAATTGTACTTTATGCATTTTTTGCTTTTAGGAGAGGCTGTGGGGAATCATGGATGTGTCAATGGCCTCTGAATATACACCTTTGGGGGGGGGAGCAATCGGGGTTAAGTGACTTGAGCAGGGTCACACAGCTAGTAAGTGTTAAGTGTCTGAGGCTAGATTTGATGAATAAATCCACATACGCATCAGTGTTTCCATTTGTGTGTGAGAGAGTGTTTTGTTTTGCTTTTGTAAGGCAATGAGGGTTAAGTGACTTGCTCAGGGTCGCATAGCTAGTAAGTGTCAAGCGTCTGAGTTCAGATTTGAACTCAGGTCCTCCTGAATCTAGGGCTGGAGCTTTATCCAATGTACCACCTAGCTGCCCCCCGAATATACACCTTCTTAACAAACAACACCCAACCTACCCTCTTTTTTCCTGATCATTTTGAATGAAGGAGGCATGCCCTTCTAGAAATATAGGCATCAAGAATTCCATCCAATCAGGAAACCACAACACTTATGAGGTTGCCTCTTTGCATTAGGATTTCTTTTTCACCTTCCTTTTTACCCAAACTTTGCAAATTTCTGTAGAAGAATGTGAAGCCATAGGTTTTATTGATGATTCCTAACTTGGATTTTATCCTCCACGAATTCCAAAGTGTTCCTACTCTTATTCTTGCTCCATTGTAACAACTCTCTATGGTATCTAACTTGCTACACATACACAAGCAGCTTTTTCCCCTTTCTTTCCATTCAAAGTTTTGTGTTGGTGTTGGTGGTGGTGGTTGTTGGTTGGTTGGTTGGTTGGTTGGTTGTGGTTGGTGGTTGTTGTTGGTGATTAGATTTGAAATAGTCCCTTTAATAAAATACATTTTTTGAAAGTATATCTCAGGAGGCAGCCAGGTGGCACAGTGGATAAAGCAACGGACCTGAATTCAGGAGGACCTGAGTTCAAATCTGGCACTTACTTGACACTTACTAGCTGTGTGACCCTGGGCAAGTCACTTAAACCTCATTGCCCCACCCAAAAAAAAACCCAAATGAAAGTATATCTCTATTTCACCCAGGTCGGCAGTACAGTTGCTACTTACAGGCCTAACCCCAGTGCTAATTGACACAATTGCTTTGATTACTACATTTCTGACAGGGGGCTCATTCACCCCTCTTTAGACAGCCTAGTGCCCCTCCCCACCCCTAGCCCTAGTTCATCTCACACTCTCACCCTTACCAGTAGTGGAAGGAGAGTGGATTAGGAATAAGTACATATAAATATTATCTCATTTCATACTCCCAACATCCCTTCCAGGTAAGCAGTATTATTCCCATTTCACAGTTGAGGAAACTGAGACAGGAAGAGGAGAAATGACTTTCTCAAGGTTACATAGGTAGTAAGTATCTGGGGCTCATATCAACTCTGGCCTTCCTAACTCCAAATTCAGGGGTCTATTCACTGTGCCCCAAAATGACTCCAATAGCAAGAATTGTAGGTATATGCCACCACACCCAGCCCAAAAATCCATTTTTACATTTCCATTTTAAGTTCAAACCCTGACCCTGGCCAGGAATATGAATTTTAACTAGTAGTCCTGAAATCACAATCTCATTGTTAAATACTATCTTCTTAATTAGCTATTCACAAAATTTGATTTCTCTTCTGATTTTCTTGCCTTCAGTTGAGAGCAGTGATGAGAACAGCACTTTTTTCCCTATATTCTTCAATTCCACGTCCAAGATTTGATAACCTTCATCAATATTTTCTTGTTTACCTGTAAGCAGTATTATTGATGTCTAAATGAATCAGTGAATAGAATAATACTAACAAAATAATAATAATAATAATTTATATCAGACATTAAAGTTTCCAAAGTGTTTTGCAAATATATAGTTTTATTCTCACAACAATCCAAGGAGATAGATACTATTATTATACAAGTTATATAAATGAGGAAATTGAGCAGACAAAAGTTATATGACTTGTACAGGGTCTCACAGAGAGTAAATGAGACAGAATTTGAATTCAATATTCCTGACTCCAACACTCCAAGGCTCAATGCACTGTGATACTTGGCTGTTTCTTGTATAAAAATATCACGCCTCATTTTCAGCATGAAATTGTACATTCCCTCAAGTTACCTTTGTGGAGAACATGGAAAGATTTAGGATAAATAACATAGTTTGGCAGACTCAAAAATGATTGCATGATCAATCCTAGAAGGGGGATGATTAATGAATTGTTCTTTACCTTGAAGAAGAACTCTGTTCTGGCCAGACAACATAAAGGGTAACCATTTCTTTCTTTCTTTCTTTCTTTCCTTTCTTTCTTTCTTCTTTTCTTCCTTTCTTTTTTTCTTCCTTCCTTTCTTTTTTTCTTTTTCGGTGAGGCAATTGGGGTTAAGTGACTTGCCCAAGATCACAGAGCTAGTAAGTCTCAGATATCTGAGGTCACATTTGAACTCAGGTCCTCCTGAATCCAGGGCCAGTGCTCTATCCACTGCACCACCTAGCTGCCCCTATCCATTTATTTCTAAGTTACATTTTAGGAAGATCATTAACAATTCAGAGCGCATCCCAAAGAAAATAACCAGAATAATGAATATATAAGAAACTTTGAAAAGTAGTTTGCTTAAAAGAATTAGGAATGCTTAACATGGAAAAAAGAAGAGATGATTAACTATCTTCTAAGATGTAAGAACTACCATGGAGAAAAAATGTTTTGTTCAGTTCCAAAGTGCAGAACATATTTTGCTCAGCAGAAGTAATCACAGTAAGGACCAAGGAGTGAAAGTTACAAGCAAACACATTCCAGTTTGTTTTAGGAAAACTTCTTACCTATTAGAGTTTTCAAAAAGCACACACCTGGCTTGGGAAATTGTCTGCTGCTCACATCTACAATTCTCTTTTTCCTAGTAAGCACCAAATTGATGGATGTTGAATTGAATAAACCGCTTGATGAAAAACCACTTGATGGAAATGCCACAGTAAGGATCTCTGCTTCAGCCAGATATTTAATTAGAAGCTCCTACAGTCCCTTCCAACAACAAAATTTTGTGCTTTTAAGCAAGTATGAACAATATAGCCCACATCTCTGGCAGTGAATCTGACTTGAGATTTTTATTAAAGGAGAGAGTTATTCATAATTTTGGCCTACACAAGTAGATTTACATTTTTCCCCTTCTCTTTAAGTCCTGGCCCTGGATGGATATCAGATAACTCTGGAAAGAAGTACCACTTTAAACACTAAACTGACATTTGAATGCCACTGACTGTTCATCCCCATCATTAATAGTAAGATTATGGTGGTGATAATCACACTTGTTTCTGGCTTTCAAATATCAACAAGCATTCCTACCAATAAATTTCTATGGATACTGGAAGGGTAGTAATCCAACTAGGGTGACATATATATCCATGTGAAATTGTCATGCTTTGAATTATTTATAAAGAAACAAAGATAAAAATGATTCCATACCACTATCTATAAGTATATAGACTATATTACATATTTTACACATTATATATACATATATATTAAAAATAAGATATTTGTCAAGGGCTTCAAATAGCATAAAAATGACCACCAAGAACCAAATTTATGGAGGTTGGAGATAAAGTGAAAGAGGAAGAAGCATTAAATGGATGCAGAAATGCTTACTTAGAGTAGAGGAAATCATTCTGGAAAATGAGTCCATTTGTTGAGTACAGACTTCGAAAACCAATAAATGTATGATAGTGCCACTTCTAAAATATACAGTTCCAACACCTTCTAAATGCCCAGTAAATGATAAAAAATAATTACTTAGCCAATAGCCATCTAGCTTCAGCTAACTTAATAAATGCTGAAAATCCTAACAGTCCACTAAGCTTCAATGATGTTTCATCAGGTCTAGTATTAATGATCAGAATAAGTATCATCTAATGGAACATGCCCCTAATCAGGATAAAGATGCCATTTTCAAAGCAAGGTAGGTTGATGAATACCGGCTTCTTACTGGATAAGGTTATGGCAAGTCAAAAAAGGAGAAAAAACTTTCCCTGCATGGTGATTGGTAAACAAAATAATGTGCTACCAAAATTCTGAAACTGTATTTCAATGTTTAAAAAGCTTGTATTCACTGACAGGAGGCCACCAGAATTGATTGGATCATTACATTTTTTAAATTGTAAGTTAAGAAAATAAATAAGAAAACTAATCATGGCATTAGACATTGAAATCAGGAAAGCAAACATGAAAGGATGCTCTTAAAGGGTTGTGGGAAAAAAGTGATGTTTAGGAATTCTATTAATGAAATTGGAACTCTGATCACTGGCATCTTTCTTTGTAGAGTTATATTAGCTGAGAGGCAGTTATGGTGTAGTTGATGGAGAGCTAGCTATGGTATTAGGAAGGCAGGTTCAAGCCTCATCTATGACACATAATTTCTAGTGACATTGAGGAAGTCATTTAACTTTCAAATGCTCTAAGCAACTTTCCAAGATTGTCTATTGCAGGAAAAGCACCAATCTGTATTGGAAAAAGTCATTTCCTCATTCAGGAGTTCCTTATAGCAATAAAAACCCAAATCCTGTTCCTATCCTTAGGATACAAATTAGCAACCACAAAACAGTATCAAATGAGATGGTTTTATGAACTACTGCCGCAAGTTTTACTCTACATTCTACACTAATAAAATAAATAATAATTGTCGAATAAAATAAAATGGCGAATAAAAATTTAAAAATTAATTTACTGTTTTTTTTTCAAAGTTGAGCCTAATTCATCTCTGTAACTAGGAAAGCAAAAAGTTACTTATGACAATTATGATTGTTCCATCAAGAACAGAAGACCAACCAGATCACATAATTAACAGATGGAATCCTGAATTGGCCTTTACCTTAATCGAGTGTTGGAAAATAGACTGTCAACCCTGATTGGAAGGCAGACCACTTGCAGAGCTAAACTCTATGCCACTCTAGCTTCAGACTTCCCTCCGTCACTTTCTAATAGAGTAGTGTTCCAGACCAGTCAGATGCCAGCAGAGGTCTAGCATTGCTGGGGCCATCTCCAAGGATTTTAGTGACTACCTATGTGAAAATGTAGGTTTAGTTTCAGTGATTAGAAACATGATAGATTCCACTTAAAGCATTTTCTATTCATATTAGTATAATCCAAGTAAATTAGTATAATGTAGTAAAGAGACTGCTTAATATGAAATGAGAAGGGGCAGCTAGGGGGTGCACCGGCCCTGAAGTCAGGAGTACCTGAATTCAAATCCAGCCTCAGACACTTAACACTTACTAGCTGTGTGACCCTGAGCAAGTCACTTAACCGCAATTGCCTCACTAAAAAAAATGAAATGAGAAGCCTAGGTTTCATTTTGCAACTGTTTAGGTGCAAAACTTTAGGATAATTACAGACTCTCTCTAAGCCTCAGTTTTGTCACCTACAAAATGGAATACTGATTTGACTCAACAAACATTTGTTAAGTGCACTAGTTTTTTTTGTACCAGACACTATATAAAAGCTGGGGATCCAAAGACCAAGATGAAATAGTCCCTGCCTACATGGAACTTACTTGGAGACAAACATAAAGCTCACAGGTAAGGAAATTGAAAGTAAGAAAATGAGATAGGAGGAAACAGGGAATGAACTACTGGGAGGTTTCAGGGGAGTGGGGAGGGTCAAGAAAGTTTTCCTCATATAGGAAATAGTATTAGAGGAGAACCTTCAAAGGAGCCAAAGATTTTAAGAGGCAGAGATGAGAAGTGTAAAGACTCCAATTGTAATGGAAACCCTGTGAAAATTAATAATACATACATGGAACAGCAGTTTGACCAACTTGGCTGGAACCTAGAACATATGACAGGGAGTACTATGGAATCCCTCTCAAAAGAAAGGTTGGAGCCAGTGTTTGAATAACTTGTCATGCACTACTTATGAATTTGCACCTTATAGTATAATGAGAACCCACTGAAGCTTCATGAGCAGAAGAGAGGCATGGTTAAACCCGTGTTTTAGGAATATCTATTTGGAAGCTGTGCTGCATTGGATAGAGAATCCATTAGAGGATTATCGTAATTATCTAAGAGCTGATGAGGCAAGGATGGTGACTGTGCCACCTCTCGAAGCTGTTTTGAGATTCACACGTTATGTTGCATGCAAGATTGTTGGACTTTATTAAAAGCTATGTGGATTCCAGTTGTTTCTATCAATATTATTGTATTAAGAATATTTAAATTGAGAATAGGGATATGGCCAAAGCAGAGCACAAAGTAATTGTGTTAGTCACTGTCATGAATGGAAGGGCTTCTACAAAATCAAGCTTCCTAAAATTTACTCACCCCCATGAAAATACCAGTAACATATCTTTATTGCAAAATCATCATTAGATGGAAAAGGAACCAAATAAAAATTGTAAGAGCCCAAGACTAAATAATGTAACCAATATGGCAGGTCAATATCATAGAGTGTAACCAAGCATACTTCAAGAATAAGAAGGGTAAGATTTGTACTATATGTGGCACATAGTCAATCCAGTCAGTATAAATGTGTTTTCTTGAATAATGTTACTATTGAATTTTGGGGAAGGGGAAGACATATTTCAGAATAGTTAGACTTTTCGCATTTTTTCCAAGTTATAGCAGCTTCTGAGAAATGTTCATAAACACATTGTTGCAATATATTAAGGAATACAAAAATAATTTCCACAAAAACCTTCTCCATTAAAAGTATACTTCTGGTCCTAAGTTTTCTCCAACAAATAGACTGTGCATTTCTATGTCCTGGCAACTTAGAAATAAAATATTAATCACATTCCTAAATTACCATTGATCAGAATTGGAAAATTGCTCAACCTTTAGTGTTAGGGAGTTCCTTAGGTTAAAAGGTTAAGTGACTTGCCATGGTAACAAAAGCAATATGTGTCAGAGACAAGACTTGAACCGCATTGTTCCTGACTCGAAGGCTGGCCCTCTCTGCATCCCTGGTGCTTAAAGGAAGGGACTATCCATAATGAATACTCCCCAAGGACAATGGAATCACAAGTCCAGATGAAAAGGGGAAAAAGCACTGCAAAACAAAGATACCAGAACACTAGAGCATAATTCACTGAAAAATACACAGGAATGGGAATAAGAAGACATTATGCTCAAAGTCTTCCTCTGCTTGTTATACCTTGTTTGACCTCAGACTAAGGATTTCACTTTCCTGGGCCTCAGTTTCTCCTACCTGGAAAATTAGGTTAGATTCCATGATCTCCAAGCTCTACCTTACAGCTCTAAACCCTAAGGTTCTACAATGTGGCAGTATGGTAAACACAGGAAGGACCTATTATTGCCCCACTTTAAAACCATCCTTTACAAATGCAGACCACCACCTATCTATAAATTAGTAGATAAGTCCTAGTGAATACCTTGAGGAATATGGAGGTCAAGTTTGCCAAGAGGCTAGATTTAAACCCAGGTTTTCCTGATTCCAAGCCCAGCAACTTAAGCACTATACAATGCTGCCTCTACTTAATGACAGTTTGGAAGGCCATTATAAAAAAGTACAGCTGAAGAATCTATTACTCCAATCTTACTTTTTTTTAATTCTGTGGGGAAAAAAAGATATAATCCTATAATCAGAGTCAATAAAGATCTGCATACCCAGACAATGAAAGCTCATTTTTCTTGGTGAAAGATCATTTTTTTACACAGGTAAGCAAAATTTCTTTCTCCCCCCACCCCCAATAGATGTCATCACTCCAGAAGTAAGATTTTGCAAGAAATCTCATTGGGTTTTTTTGGCTTTGAATAGAATTTTATTTTCCAAAATATATGTAAAAACAAATTTTAACATCAATTTTTAACACTATGTTCCAACTTCTCTTCCTCCCTCCATTCTCACCCCCCCACCCACAAGAAATCAAGCAATTCAAAATAAGTTATAGGGGCAACCGGGTGGAGCAGTGGATGGAGCACCGGCCCTGGAGTCAGGAGGACCTGAGTTCAGATCCAGACTCAGAAACTTGACACATATTGGCTGTGTGACACTGGGCAAGTCACTTAACCCCAATTGCCTCACCAAAAAACCAAAAACAAAATAAGTTATACATGAGTAGTCATGGAAAAAATCCCATATTAGCTAGTTGTGAGAGAAAATAGTCAAAAAAACCCAAAACTTCAGATTAAGGAATTGTCAAAAAGGAAAAGGAAAAAAAATTAAATGTGTTTTCATCTGTTTTCAGATACTATCAGTTCTTTCTCTGCAGATGGGCTGTAATCTTCATAAATCCTTCAGGATTATATTGGATCATTGCCTTGCTGAAAATAAGCACAAGCTTCCCAGCAGATCATCCCCCACTATTGCTGTTATTTTGTATACAGCACATTTCACTCTGCTTCAGTTCAGGTAGGTCTTTCCAGGTTTTTCTGATAGTATCTTGTTCAGTATAACCTGTACATAGTACCTTAAGCTTGACAGAGAATTTTCTTCATAAAAGCCCAGCAAAGTAGGTACCATATGTTTTGCCATTATAATCAATCTTCATAACTATTTCCCTCCATCCCACTCTATTTCCATGACATTAATTATCTTCTTTTTACCTATTCCTCCTCAAAAGTGTTTTACTTCTGACTATCCTCTTCCCCACTCTGCACTCCCCTTTTTCAACCTTCCTTCCTTATCCTCCTCCACTCCTACTTTCCTGCAGGGTTAAATAGATTACTCCTCCCAATTGGGTATGAATGCTATTCCCTCCTTGAGCCTACTCCAATGAGATCAATGTCCCTGAGCTAATTCTGGGTTCTAAATTTTTATTCCTCCCTCCCTCCTCAACCCTCCCTATGAGATCAAGTAATTCAATATGTTATACTTGTGCAGTAATGTAGAACATCTCTGTCTTCCTTGAAAGTGTTTTGCTTTTTACTGCTCTCTCCCCCAATCTGCCCTTCCCTCCTTCGCTTCTCCCCCCCCTTATCTCCCTCCCCTCCCTCAGAGCAAAAATATATTACTTTGATTAATTGGGTTGAGGTATAGGAGGAATACACTGGGGGAGGGAGAAGGGGAGAGATGGTCTGGGGAGAGATGGTCTGGGGAGAGTTCGTTCACATGAAGGAAACAAGAAAAAAGCTTATGGAGGGGAGAAAAGGGGCAAGGAGTTGAGAAGTGAGTGAACCTCAATATCATCAGAATTGGCTCAAAGAAGGACTAACATACATACTCTTATTGGGTTTTGAATTTTTCCTATCACTGCACTCACAAATATTGAATTGAGGACATAAAAAGGAGTTGTAAACAATTTAGCTATGAAGCATAACAATGTTACACTGGAATTCAGTTTAGAGGTAGAGAGTTTCAAGTGTCAAGTGCAACATTAATGTCTCATGTGGAACCCCAAACAATCCTTAATCTGCAGCTACAGATGCAAGGCTACCCCTCATGGGGCTGCCAGTCAAACCCACAAACAGCATTACTCATCCTTTGTAACTTTCCCTACAGCTAATGCTACTTCATGTGAAAGAAACGTCAGCAAATAGGGGAAAAAAACTTAATTAAATGAGATTGTCTATATGAAGGCGTTGTTAACCTGGGATTCATGAACTTCTCTATTTAAAGATAATTCTAACTAAATATAATTTATTTTCATTGCAATCCTGTGTACCTTATTTTTTGCATTTAAAATATCACCCCAAGAAGTGTTCCACAGGCTTCATCAAACTGCCAAAGGGATCAATGGTCACGAAAAAGGTTAAGAAACACTAAACAGATTTTCCAAATTAAAAATTAATATAAAGATTCTGATTTTCTGTAAATTATAAAATTATTGTAAATATGAATACGTTAATGATTAATTATTTTAATTATATCACTATATTTATAATTTTATATTTATGATTATATTAATAATAAATATTTAAATAAATATATTTAAAATTATAAAATAAATTCTATCACATTTAACTATACATTAAGTATATTACCTTTCCCTAAGTCAATGAAATTGCATCTAAAGAAATTTCTAATGGAATGAAGACACATGCACACACACACTAGCTGGAGGAATACCATGGCATAGTGAATAGAGGTCCAGGTTTCAAGCCAGCAAGAATTGTGTTCAAATCCAGTCTTTAACACAGGCTATGTGCCTATGGACAAGTCACTTCAACTCTTAGTGCTTCTTCAGGAAATGTTCTAAGACTATAAGTTACAGACCAGTTGCTGTTCTGCATTGGAGGAGGGATTTTCCACATGAGGAATTCCCTATATTGATAAAATCACAGATGTAAAACAATAATAACACACATGTTTCTGTTTATATAAATATATTCATACATAATACACATGCATTGTGTAACTCTACATGTGTGTGTATATATATATATATGTATATATATATATGACCTATACATAAAGATATCCATATATGCCTATTTGTGTATCTATGCATACATGTATATACATGTATATATGTGTATGGATATTCACACACATATTGACATGCTTATATAAGTTAATAGGATATTTGTATTGCAATCTTCATAACTGATCTATGGAATTTCATCATTTGTCTTCATACAGAAAACACTTAATAAATACTTGTTGACTTGCTGGTGACATATTGTTCTAACCTTTCTTGTCCAAAAAACTAAGATTGATCAAGAAGTCTTTATTGCTGGTACAGTGTATACGGTGCCACTCCTGGAGTCTGGAAGACCCGAGTTCAATTCTAGCCTCAGACACTTACTAGCTTGTATGATCCTGGGCAAATTGCTTTACCTCTGTTTGCCTCAGTTTCCTCATCTGTAAAATGAGGATGATAATAATAGCACCTACCTCCCAGGTTTGTTGTAAAGATGAAATTGGATGATAATTATGAAGTGCCTGGTATTTAATAAGCAATATAGTTATTATTATTATTATTATTATTATTATTATTAAATTTCTCTCCTTTTTGATGGGAGAGAGGAGTTATATGAACCTGTGATTTCATGGGTTTGGGAGGAACTCCTAGTGTTCCTGGTATAAAAACTCTACCATACAGGTTCGCACCTTTTATGTAGGTTATTTCACTTGGAGAGTTGTCTGAGGCATTGAAAGATTTAGTTAACTTGTCCATGGAGCCATAACTAGCATACCTAGGAGGTATGAGTTCTTGTTCATCGAACTTCTTCACTCCAAGGCTGGCTTCCTATCCACTACTCCACCCTGTCAATCTGGATGATCATTTCAACTATCAAAATTTTAGAATTCCAATCAGAAAAGCAAATTCTCTCTGTTTTATCAGTTATACCCAAAAGCAAGATGAAGTCATACATTTTCCTTTCTATTTGGTTTAATGATGAAGATCTTCAAGTATATTCAAACATGTCAAATTCTCATATTTTCCCATTCTTGTTCATTTTAGAGTTGAAAAGGAGCTGGGAGAATATATATTCTAGTTCCTTGAGTTTACAGATAAGGAAGCTGAGATCAGAAAGGCTAAGTGACTTGCCTATAGTAGCAAAACTTCTTAAAATATAGTTTTAAAGTATCTTTGAAATGTCAGAAGAATGCTTTAAAAATATTTAATGTCTTATCCAGATCATCTTATTCAGAGCATTGCTGGTCCCATGATCTCCACAACAAACTCATTTTTAGATGAGAAGACTCATTCTCCAGTGTTCATCTATTCTGCTCATCAATCTTGGAAATAGTCTAATGGAAAATAGGTACAGCATTGTGCTAGGAGCTGAATAAGAAATTACTTAGGGTGTTCAAAGAAAAGTTTTGGGGGAAGAATAAAAATTTAATTGACAAAAATAAGTTGAGAGTCACTGAAACATTATTAGTATTCTTTCAAGAGGAAGCATCAGCCCCAGAGATCTTTTGTTCAAATATGACAAAATGTATCTGGACTGTGCTTTGATAAAAATCACAAAATAATTTCAGAGTCTTCACTCATTTTATTTAAATATGAAAAAATGAATATTTTTACAAAAATAACTTTCACATCAACAGAAATCAGTACATGAGATGCATTATTAATACAATTGCTCAAAATGTGTTCTGTGAAATAGAACCAGAGTGATATTCTTTTGGGATAAGCCCTTATTTTCCAGAATCAGTATTCTAGAGAGGCATGTGGGATAGTGGAATGTGTGTTTGACATGGGGTCAGGGGAGTCCTGAGTTCAAATCCCACCTCAGAAATTCACTAATACCACCATCACAAACACCACAAGCAGCAGCAATAGCAGCACCTCCTCTTTTTCCCTCTTGTTCTTCCTCCTTCTCCTCTTTCTTCTGCTATTATTAATTAGTATTTATATAGTGCTTTGATATTTTAAATAATTTTACAAATATTATCGCATTCTCTCCTCATAGCAAGCCTGGGAGGTAGGTGTTATATTATCCCCAATTTTACAAATTAAAAAAAAAAACTAAGGCAGATAGAAGTTAAGTGACTTGTTCAAGTTAACAGAGCTACTAAGTGTCTAAAGTCAAATATGTTCTCAGGTATTCCTGATTCTGAGTTCATCATTCTATCAATTGCACCACCCAATTGTCTCTTTGTAGTTTTCTATAGTTGTGTGACTATGAGTGAAATATTAGCAGTGAATTGTCAGAACCCATCCAGGGCTCCCAAATCTCTGTTCTTCCTGCTACACTAAGAGGTGGTTTCTGAATGTCCCTTATCCACCTTTCCCAATGCAGTGCTCATCTATCTAGTAAGAGAACATGCTTTGAGCAAGCAGGAGACCCTTCAAATTAGAGGAAATATAAGCATCTCAATACACATTCTCCAGCAACCCAGCATAAGGAAGGAAAATATAGAAATATTCATTATTTTCTCAACCACAGCCATACTTCAGTTAACTATAATGTGCTAAAAATAACAAAGCAAAAGACCAGGGAATTTCTCTCTTTTTTGGGGGGTCCGGTAGTATTTGGGGGGGGCAATGGGGATTAAGTGACTTGCCCAGGGTCACACAGCTAGTAAGTGTCAAGTGTCTGAAGCTGGATTTGAACTCAGGTCCTCATGAATCCAGGGCCAGTGGTTTATCCACTATGTCACCAAGCTGCCCCTCCCCCAAAATTTAGTTCTTAATGCTTCTCAACTTGTATTTTTCTTTACAAAGCCAGAAACTCTACATAAGCAGATGAAATTTTGGAAGCTTTTAGTAACCACAAGTAACAATAATCAGTCACATGGAGGAAAAAAATGAGCAATAATCTAGGCATAGGACTGGCATGTGAACACTTTGGGCAGATCACTTAACCCTTTTCACATAACCACCAAAAGCACATTTCGGAGAGACAAGAAAGAGGAAATGAGATGAAGATGGGAGAGCATTGGATTTGTAACCAAATGATCTAGGTATAAATACAGACTGACACCGTAACCTTCAATGAGCAAATTTCCCTCCATGGGCCTTAGTTTCTTCTTTATGAAATGAAGAAGTTGGACTCATTGATCTCTAATGACTTTTATAACTTGATATTTTTGTCCGATGATTGAATAATTGCCAAATTCCCTCCCCAGTCGTAAGTCTACATTCATATGAGTCTTTGGCAATCCTAAGTTAAATGATGTGCCATCAAATTTTCATGTTATTTCCTCTACCAAGATGTATTATAAGCTCCTAGACTCCTTGATCTACAGCCAGAAAAGACCTTTAAGACTATCTGGTTCAATCCCCTCATTTTACAGATGAGAAGACAGAGCCTTAAAGTGGTTAAGTGACTTACCTAAGTTTAGAATCTTAGCATCATAGATCTGGACCTGAAAACAACCTTGGAAACTAACCCCTTCATTTTACACATGAGAAAACAGAAGATCTGAGAGTTTAAGGAACTCGACCAAGGAAGTTGATCCTCAGCTGTCAATACAAATCATCTGACCCCTGCTGAAAACTTATTTCAATTTAAGGAATGCAAATTGCTAGGAAAGGCTGGCGAGTCTCAGAAAAGCAGCAATGGCCATAAGAGAAGGCATGCAATTTTCATCATCTCCGGCATTACATAGATCATGTTTAATCCAATTTCCCTTTAAAGTGAAGCATACACAGGCACCAATTTTCCAGCATGCTCATTAGACTGCAGAGTTAATAATGTTGACCAGTGGGGGGACACAGTGCTGATGCCTTCCTACTGGTCAGCATTATTGACCCAACCAAAGCTGCTAAATTAGCTGCTGTTCCTGTTCGATAACCTGCATGATGTATCTCATTGGGCGCACACCTAGAAAAAAAGATTAATTTTGATAATAATGGGACAGGAGGTACCGGATGATGTTGAAGGACAAAGTGTGAGCCACTTAACAAAGGGAAAAGAATCATTGTAAAAAAAAATGGGAACAAGGACACAGGAGGGATTATCTGAAGCATGAGAATTTCCTAAAATGAGCACATCTAAATCCAAAAGTAACTTTGGTGAAATGCAAGAAAGAAGGTGCTCCCTACATAAATCACTCAAGACCATCTGGAGGGCCACAAAGAGAAAAAGGTTCTTTTGGAAAGATCATGGGATCATATAACTGAGCTAGAAGTGACTTCAGAGGCCTTCTACTCCCATCTTCTCATTTTACAGCTGGGAAAACTGAGACCAAGGGAAGCAAAGAGATTTGTCCCAGATCACACAGGAAATGATCATCAGAGATAGCATAGGTTTATATAGTCATGTTACCCCTACTACTGTACCACAATTTTCCTAGTGCATTTTCCAACTATATCAAGGAAGGAAGGGAGTGATGTAGCTGACTGGAATCCACCTGAAACATTCAGTCTCAGACTCCCTCAAACAATCATGAATGTACTTGGGAGTTTCTGTGTTTTGTCTTCCCCACCCTACCCCCACTAGTGCTGGTGAAGTCCTTCGGGGAAGACACTGTCTCCTCATTTGTCTTTGTCCTGTCTCCTCAGCCCCTGGCATGGTGCCTTATAAATAGGAGGCACTTAAAACATTCTTGTTGGATTGAATCGCATTGGGTGGCATTAGAATGGATTAGACTGAATTAGATTGGCTGGGATCCAGCAGCTTTTGTACTAGGCATTGCTGGGAATAAAGCTCTGTAACTTGGGGTCCAAGCTGGGAAACCTCTGGCATACTAAACACCAGCAGTTACCTCTTCCAGCTTCTCTGAAGGGACGATAATGATGAAAAATGCAATGAAAAGCAAGAGCAGGACTTTTTTCTGCCAGGAAACTCACAATGTTTAGCCTTGAAAAGAGAAGATTCAGTGCAGACATAAGAGCTATCTTCAAATATTTGAAAGGTTGGCATATGGAAGAAAAATTAAATCTGAGCTTGGTCTCAGGGGTCAGAAACAGGATAGATAGGTGCAAGCTTCAGAGGGGCAAATTGAGATGTGGTGTCAGGAAAACTTCAATAAATAATAAGAAGAAAAATAGCATGTATGCAATACTCTAGATTTGCCAAGTGGTGCTATTTATTATTCTCATTTTATAGATGAGGAAACTAGGGCTGAAGGTTAAGTGACTTACACAGGGTCACACAACAAGTAAATACCTGAGACAGGATATGAACTCCAAGTTGTGCTCTATCCACTGCCCCCCCTACCTGCACCACCTACTGACCAACAGTGGAATGGGCTGCTTCAAGATATAATGGGTTGGGGGCAGCTAGGTGGGGCAGTGGATAGAGCACTAGCCCTGGAGTCAGGAGCACCTGAGTTCACATCCAGCCTCAGACACTTAACACGTACTAGCTCTGTGACCTTGGGCAAGTCACTTAACCCCAATTGCCTCACTTAAAAAAATAAAAGAGATAATGGGTTGTACTTCACTGTAGATCTTCCAAAGACTGAATGAGAACTGAAGGAGAGTTTCTTATGTAGGTAAAAGTTGAGTTTACGGGCCTCTGGTACCATTTCAAAGTCATATTTCAAGACATTCTCTATGAGTTCTTACACAGCTTGACTTGGGTAGATAGAATGTTGTCACTGAACCCAACATTCATTCATTAAATAGGGATTGTGTTTCTTTCTGCTCAAGCATTCTCTGATTCTATGATTTTCTAGCCTGCTTCACCTTCACAAACATGTGGATCCATAAAAAAGCATTGAGTGTGTCAGAAAGTTCTACGGCATTTCAGTATAATTTGTACCTTAGAACCTCTGCCCATGATGTTATCCTGTGAGTACAACTTGATGACATCATTTTGAAGCATTCCGTGTAACACGAATGTGAACAGCAAAAGGCAGTATGGCCCAGTCTAGTAGAGAGAAAGCCTTAGGTATAGGAAGACTTGGGCTCCAATCCTTCATATCAAAACCTACTGATTATTTGACTATGGAAGTCAGAGATAAATAAATTTGAAGACTTGGCATTTATCATCTAAGCATTATAATGTCAGATATACTATCCTCAAATAATCATTGTTTCCCCACTCAGCCAATGTGGTCTTATTCCTTCACCTGTCTAAATCTTCACAAATTCTATCTCATGAAATCATAATTAAGTGGTCCAAGTAAGTGATTTTCCCCTTCTCTGAATTCCTCCTACACATCACCTTTATCACTCCCACTTAACACTCAATTATAAAATGCTGGTTTTGCTCTCTAATTGTTGCAGATGTGGTCATCTTTGGTCCATCAGTTAGACTGTAAACTCAGATGGCAGAGACCACCTATGCTGTGATTCTGAGATTCTGCTGCACTTAACATTCCTTATGTCACTGGAAAAGTATAGTTGAGGGATATGAGTTGTGGCTTAAGCCCAACACAGTTGAAGTTGGGATAAAAGAAAAATGTCATATGTAATAAGGGCACGACTGGTTGTACGTCTGCCTTGGATTGTTCTTTTTGGTGAAACTTCATAACTAGACAACTTAAGAAGGTGATTAGAAATAAAAGGTGCCAATTCCCATTGCTAGCCACCCCCAGTAACCTAATCATCTCAAGACACATCTGTAAATTCCTCTGGCCTTGAGCAAAGTTATAAAACCAAATGGAAACCTGTAAAGAAATCCTACCTTCCTAGTGTATTTGCAGACATGTTATTTCCACACTGAGGAGAAAGAAAATTTAACAGCATGAAATTTGACAAGTACTACCAAATTGATGGTATTGGTAATCAGGTAAAGAAGAAAATATGCTGGATTTAGAAACAATGAATAGTTTAAATACTGGCTTGGTTTCCTAGTATGACCCATAACTACAAAATGAGACAGTTGAGCAAATTGATATCTAATGTCCTCTCCTAATCCCTAGAGTCAGCTAAGTGGGATGGTGGTTAGAGTGCTGGGACTGGAATCAAGATCCAAGTTCAAATCCAGTCTTAAACACTTACTAGCTGTGTGACCCTGGGCAAGACATTTAACTTTTATCTGTCTCAGTTTCCTCAACTGTGGTGACAGTAATAATACCTCCCCCATAAGGTTGATGTGAGGATCAAATGAGAAAACATCTGTAAAGTGCTCAGCACAGCATCTATCATGTAGTAGTTATTTAATAAGTGCTTATTTCTCTCTTTCCATCTTTGAGACTAAGATCTTGTGATCTAACATTGAATACTTCTCTTGAGTGCCCACACATTAAACTTTGCATAGGACATCCATGTATTTTAAAGCTGCAAGGACCTGATTTCATCAGGATGAATCCTCCCTTATTTAGGGGAGATCATGGTATCTCTATGCTTTATTTTATTTTTAACTTATGGAATAAAACAAGCATTTCCATAACATAGTACAATAAAAACATGATTGTACATAAAATTATAAATATGTTCTGCGCAACTTGCTATTCCTTTCAAATATACAACAAAATTATAATGGAAATTTCATTTTTTCTTCCTTCCTTCCCCCACCCTAGAGATAGCTACCATACACACACACACACACACACACACACACACACACACATATACACACACACAGAGATATATGTGTGTGTGTGTGTGTGTGTGTGTGTAAATTTATTCTATACATTCTTCTGTCAGTTCCTTCTCTGGATGCAGATAGTGTCTTTCTTCTTCTGTCTTTTACAGTTATTTTGGTTATTTAAAATAGAATAACTTATTTACCCAAAGTCATTCTTAAAACAACATTACTGTTCCTGTATACAACATTCTCTAGGTTCTGCTCATTTCACTTTTCATTTTGTGCAAGTTTTTCCATATTTTTCAAAAGTAATTGAGTTCATCATTATTTATATTCCATCACAATAATATAGCTCAACTTGTTCAGCCATTTCTCAATCAATGAGCATCCTTGCAATTCTCTCTATGCTTTAGGGGATGGCTTTCATGAATTCCTATAGCCAAAAAAATGTCACTGATCTCTAGTCAGCTCCTCCAAATGTGACTAGATTTTTCTTCGTATGTCAGAGAGTCTATTTTTATTCACATGTAGTGGTGACTGTACTAAACAGTCAGGAAGTGCTAGATTCAAATATTCAGATATTTAGTGGCCTTGGGACCCTGTACAAATCCTTTAATCTCTGCTTCAATTTTCTCACCTGCAAAACAATCTATATGAGGCAGAGTTTATACTACATTGGAATAGCCTTCAAGAACTCAGGGTTATCTATATAGCATGATGAGACAGCAAAAGAGGGCTTTAGTAGAGACACCATTTACTACTATGAAGTACATCATACTCATGCCATAGATACTTCTTTGTTGACTAATCTGCTGATGTTGCCTGAAATATTAACAAGTAAAGTAGCAACAAGAAGGCATAGTGTGGTGTAATGTAAAAGACATTACTTGCCATAATAAGTGAGAAATGAGGAATTCAGAGAAACATGGGAAGAGTTACCTGAACTGGTGGATAGTAAAATAAATAGACCAGGAGATGTGGCTACATTGAAAATGTCAATAATGGAAGCCATAATCCAAAATCATAATGACAAAAATCGAGTCCAAACTGATGATGCAAAAGACTTGGGGACTATAGATGTGGAAGGTAATAAAACATTGTCAGAAATAGTCCTTGTGTCATGTGGTTTTGCTTCTTGTTGGTTTTTAAAATTTTATTCCAAAGGGATTACAATTAAGGAGGTGTGGTAAAGGGGAAAATTATTATGATATAAAATCCACAGGCATCTATGAAACTTTTTTAAGAACAGTGTACTTGAAATAAGAAAATGAGTTCAAATTTTCCACTCTATAACATACCAACTCAGATCTTGAGTAGGTCATATGACCTCATTATCTCATCTATAAAATGAAGATAAAAACAACAGTGTGAATAGACAACTGTCCTTGAAATCAGAAAAATAATGGATTCAGGTCCTGTCTCCGACAAACACTTCCAGTTATCATCCAGTGTGTGTCACTTAACCTCTGAATGCCCCAGATAAATCTCCATGACTACTAATTGCAGAGTATGTTCCAATCTGCTTTTGAAATGATATTTCCTTGCCCAGGTACTCCCTATCAAAGAGAAAGCACTGTTCTACCCCCACATTATCCCAATACCTCCACCACCTACTTGCATGGGACTGTTGTGAGGATCAAATGAGATAATATATGTGTAAGACTAGAAAGTTCTAGGGACAGAGCCAAGATGGCAGAGGAAAGACTCCCAACAAAACTATCCCCACACATCAAAAATTATGCCATAAGACACCTCCTGGAGCAGTCTAACCCACATAAGAAGAAAGTAAGACTATTTTCCAGTCAAAAATGGCTTAATTATGTGACAGGAATCACCTGCTGTTCAAACTGAGAGAGGAGCTCAGCTCTGACCCAACCAGAGACAAACAGCACCTCCAAGGCTTCAGAGTATTCTGCACCAGCGGCTTCTTCTGAGGCTCAGCTCATGGACTGGTGAGGGGGTTCAGTGGTTGGCTGGGGTGAAGTGGCTGCTACAGTTGTGGCAAAGCACCCAGGTTCTGAACCAGTGGGCTAACTCGAGTGGTGTCAGCCCAGTGGGGGAAGAGCAGAGGCATGCCAATCTTCTGACCATAGAGAATCAGATTTCAATCAGACATCTGCTTCCAAGCTGAGATGAGGAGGCAAAGAAAACAGCAGACCATCAAAAGCTTCTTTGGGGGCAAAGTAGACCAGAATGCACCCTCAGAAGAAGATAATAACAAAGTCTAAGCTCCAACATCCAGAGGTTCCAAGAAAAATATAAATTGGTCTCAAGCCATGGAAGTGCTCAAAAGGGACTTTGAAGAGAAAGTAGGAGAGATAGAAGGAAGATTTAAAGAAATGGAGGAAAGAATGGAAAGAGAAATGAGTGCAATGCAGGAGAGTCATGAGAAAAAAATTCAACAGCTTGAAAAGACAAATGGGAAAGGAAATACAAAAGCTCTCTGAAGAAAATAATTACCTAAGAATTAGGATTGAACAAATGGAAGCTAGTAATTTATGAGAAACCAAGACACAATAACGCAAATCCATGAATAAAAAAATAGAGGGCAATGTGAAATATCTCCTTGGAAAAACAGCTGACCTGGAAAATATATCCAGGAGAGATAATTTGAAAATCATTTGACTACCTGAAAACTATAATCAAAATAAGAGTTTGGACATCGTCTTCCAAGAGATTGTGAGGAAAAACTGCCTTGTTATTCGAGAAGCAGAAGGTAAAATAGAAATTGAAAGAATCCACCAATCACCTCATGAACAAGATCCCAAAAGGAAAACCTTCCAGGAATATTATAGCCAAATTCCAGAGATCCCAGGTCAAATAGAAAATATTGCAAGCAGCCAGAAAGAAGCAATTCAAATACCATGGAGCCATGGTAAAGATAGCACAGAATCTAGCAGCTTCTACATTAAAGGATAGGAGGGCATGGAATATGATATTCCAGAAAACAAAGGAACTAGGACTACAACCTAAAATTACCCACCCAGAAAGACTGAGTGTAATCTTTCAGGGGGGAAATGGGACTTCAATGAAAAGGAGGACTTTCAGGCATTCATGATTAAAAGACCTGAACTGAATAGAAAATTTGACTTTCAAATACAAGACCATAAAAAACCATAAAAAGGTAAACAGTAAAAGGAAATAATGAGGGAAATTAAAAGTTTAAACTGTTTACATTCCTACATGGGAATATAATACTTCTAACTCATAATAACTTTTTCAGTATTAGGGAAGCTGAAAGGAATATACTTAGACAGAGGGTACAGGATTGAAATTAATATGAAGGGATGATATCTGTAAAACTTTTTTTTTGTTTATCCTTGTTTTTTGTGGGGCAGGTAGGGTGGGGTGACACGTCTGGGGCTGGATTTGGTCTCAGAGCCTCCTGGGTCCAGGGCTGGTGCTTTGTCCACTATGTCACCTAGCTGACCCATGATGACATCGTCAAAATAAATTTAAGAGGTAAAAGGAATGCACTGGAAGGAAAGGAGAGGTGGACTGGGGAAAAGTAGCTCTCATAAAAGAAATAAGAAAAAGTTTATGGAGTGGAGGGGAAGATGGGGAAGGAGTGGGGGAGTGAGTGAAGCTTACTCTCATCAGAATTGGCTCAAAGAGGGAATAACATACACACTCAGGTGGGTTTGGTAATATATTTTGCCCTGAGGGAAAATATGAGGGGAAGGAGATAAGGGGAGGGAGAGGCAAAGGAAGGGAGGGCAGATTGGGGAAGGAGGCTGTAAAAGGAAAAATACTTTCGAGGAGGGGTAGGGTAAAGGAAGGTAGAAAATAGAGTAAATATCAAGGTAAGGGAATAAGATGGAGGGTCACACAGTTAACAATAGTAACTGTGAAAGAAATGATGAGCAGGATGCTATCAGAAGGACTTATGAAAAAGGCAAACCATCAAAAGAGGAAGAATTGATGGCATCTGAATACAGGTTGAAGTATAATTTTATTTGTTAGCTCCTCTTTCTAAAGTTATTTTGTCTATTTTCTTTCACAGTCTAACTAATGTGAAGATGTTTTGCATAACTGCACATGTATAACTTATGTTGAAATGCATGATTTCAAAGGGAGGGTTGAGGAGGGAGGGAGGAAGAAAATTTAGAACACAAAGTTTTAAAAAAATCAACGTGAAAAAAATTGGGGTTTTTTTACATTTAAATTGGGGAAAATTCAAAATAAAATTAAAATGTAAAGAAAAAAATTACTAAAAAGTTCTGCAGAATAGTTCATTCAAAACAAGATTATAGAGGTGAAAGGGTTTTTCAAAATTTATGAAAATTCTAACAATTTAAAAATAAAGAAACTGAAGCCCAGAGATATCAATTTGCTCAAGATATCATAGATTAGAAGGGAGCAAAGCCCTGATTTTAATCCAAGCCCTCTGATTTTATATTCAGCACCCTATACCACCTTGCTATTGCAATAGTAATTATTATTATTACTGGCAAATGATGTCAACTGCGGCAAGAAAAGAATAGATGTCTTCTCTGAAACATAGCAAGGGGATACTACTTATTGGATATTCATTTTCCTCCTTCTAGTTCTTAGTTATTCACAGTTACTGAAATTAATAATGATTAATCACTGAAAAAGAATGAGACAAGTTAATTTCTCTGGACAAATCATGCAGACTGTACCTCCAACAATCAATTTTCTTTGTAGTAATTAGTAGAAAAAATAACATTAAGTCTGCTGGATGTTAGCCTCTTTGGTGGAACATGAAACTAAAGCAAAGGAACATTATTCAAAGAAGAAATAAAGAGAGAGAAAAAAGCCCTCCCATAATAAGAGCCTCTCTATGGTTGTATCAAATTTGGAAGAAGAAGGAAATGGTTATAATCCATTCATTCCATGACTTGTTCAAATAAAAACTGATGGTTGCAAGGATGAATTTGTTAGAACTGAAAATTATTGATGACAGCACGTTCCAACACACTCTAAAGCATATGGTTACCTTATTAGAAATTAAAATTCATTTTCATATAAATCTCAGCACGATACCATACCAAAATAACTGGAGTCACTCCAGGGGACAATGAATAATTTTAGTTCAACTCTTCTAGGGCTTGGCCCTTGTGATATGAAATTTAAACTAATTCACTTGTAAATACAAAGGCAGATTTATAAAAGGGGAACAAGCCAAACACTGTAAGTATGGACAGAGAAGTTATTATTTCTTTCCACTTTGGGACAGATATAATTTAACTTTAGGTCTCTCGGTCTGGTCACATCTGCCCAACCTCCCCATTTAGTTTTTTTGTTTGTCCTGTCTTTGTCTGTCCAGCACCTGACACAGTGCTTTGCACAAAGTAGGTGCATAATCAGTACTAAATGGATGTTATTGAATCAGTCTCTGAATTGTAGATATTTAAGAAGTCTATCTCTTATCAGCAATGGCTTTCAGACTCACTCAAATACCATACAATCAGAAAAATTAGCGGATGTAGGCAAATGACTCAATTTCATATCAAATTTGTTCTATTTGTTTGAGTAATATTAGCTACTCTTTTTTGCAATCTGTGGTCCTTAATTCAGAATTGATCGGCTATGCCTTGGTTTGTTTCACTATAGTTCACAAGATTAAAGAAACAGCATGGTATAGTGGAATGAACTGCAAATTTAGAGTCATAAGACATGGGTTCAATAGTGACTCCAACACAACTTTGGAAACAATTGACAAGTCAACTCTCTGAAGGTCAGGCTCCTCAACTGTAAAATGAAAGAGTTGGACTAGATTGCCTCAATGGGTTCTTCCATGTTGAAATCAAAGAGCCCATTAACTCTATGAGGAAACCCTTCATAGGGATATTCACAGTGAAGACAAGTGATTGATGAGGTAGCCCAGAGTATATATGGACCTAATACCCCAGGGCAAAGGAATAGCAGCTTATATGTATGTACCTGGTTTGTGAGAGCATAATGGAAGAAAGAAACAAGGGCTGGGAGGTTTGGATGCTGCTGAAGAATAAGCTTCTACTTAGAAGCCAGGGGTGAGAGGGAATAAAGGAGCTGGATCATCCAGGAAAGAAGCCACTGTCAACTAGAGGGAGGTCAGGCAGGGAGAAGGATACCCAGGGGTCTGACCACTGTGCAGACATCACCTCCCACAATAGTTAGGATTCTCAATTCAGATCACACTCAATGGGAGAAATGATGAACATTTTTCAAATATTACTTTCTCTACATGTACCTGTTGTTGATGATGATGATGCCAAAATTCCATTTTCTGTAGGATACAGGATTTCATTTTTATGCTCAATGACATTTTACTGAAGACTCAGTAGTTCAGATGAACCATAAAGTGGTATTTCATAGATGGAACAGGGAGACCTGTGACTTTAATGGCATTAGGTAAAGAAACTGAGTAAAGAAACTCCTTCTACCAATGCTACTGTAACTTACAGTCTTAGAGAGTTACTTAGGGTGTTGAGAGGTTAAGTTATTCGCCCAAGGCCAGAAAGCTAGTAGACCTCAGAAGAAGAACTTGAACCCAGGTCTTATGCCTTTCAAGCCATCCATGCCATGATGATGCTCTTATACACAGAGTCTAAAATATTCACATCATCAATGTGTTAAATTGTATTTCTTTGTCAATGGACACCAATACCCATATTCCAGCTCTAGATGGATCCATCAGTATCAAAGACCCAAGCTCAACAGAAATTAATAAAAGCAAAGAAAGAAAGATAACCTCGATAAGAGAACTCTCTATGTTGAGTAATGTCCTAAAACTACTCACATAACAAAAACAAATCAATTAGACCTTAACTCTTTTTAATTATACAAGAAGAATATATATTTAAAATATGTAAGAAGTGTATATTGCTGTTGCTGCTACAGAGTTATGTCATTTGTGCCAGCTCTTCATGACCCCATTTGGGGTTTTCTTGGGAAACATACTGGAGTGGTTTGTCATTTCCTTCTCTAACTCATTTTACAGATGAGGAACAGAGGCAAAAAGGGTTTAAATGATTTGCCCAGTGTCACACAGCTAGTATCTGAGGCTAGATTTGAACTCAGATCCTCCTGACTCCAGGGCTGGCACTCTATCCACTCTATCTGACTGCCCCAAGAAGTGTATATATCAACCTGTATCTAAATATGTCTCTACACAAACACATATTTAAATATGTGTATCACATTTGTTTTATTGTGACATCTCTGCCTTCAAAGATATGTGGGATAAGAGGAGGGAAAATCACATTTTCTTTTTATTAACAAATAAATTAGGAACTAGCTATAGGAAATGGCCATGCCTGCCATGAACCAATTTCTCTTTTAGAGACAGGACAATAAAGAAAGAAATGATCATTAAACATTGATCTCCTGGCCACCCCAATGGACACCAGCCAAAAGCCTTTCATCACTTTTGGTTCCAAGTAGAGAGTGATTGTATATGACCTTAACCAGCACTGCAGACCTCCCACTGAAAAGATTGGCCCTAGTCATAGCCCAGGGATGCCATGTGTAATGCCCCTCTAAAGTATGCATTTTAATAAAAATAATACCACCCTATAGTGATATAAGCTCTACAGTTTACAGACCATTTCACACACATTATATTGATTGATTCTCTCAACATTCTTAGGGAATAAGGACTAATGCTGCCTACTGCTTCCCATTCATTACATTCCACCTCCTGATTTTGTACCTTTGCCCATGGATTTCTCCTGTGCCTTGAATGCTCTCCCTACTCAGTTCCCTGTCTCATAACTCCTAGAATCCTAGAAAAATGCCTGATTCTAGTACATCTGATGGTAAAAAAAAATTAAAATTAAAAAAGGGGCAGCTAGGTGGCACAGTGGATAGAGCACCAGCCCTGGATTCAGGAGGACCTGAGTTCAAACCGGCCTCAGAACCTTGAAACTTACTAGCTGTGTGACCCTGGAAAGTCACTTAATCCCCCCCCAAAAAAAATGGGGCGTTTATAGACAAACTAACATTGTCAAAAGGAGGCAAGCATAACAACAGCATGGAAAGGCTATTCAGCAAGGGTATAGTGTTGATTCAGTTGGGTAGAAACATGTATCAAGTTTACGGAACCCCTGACTCCTGGTGAGTTTGAGTTTTCTATTTAAGAGGCCAGGGAGCTATACCACTTTTTTTCTATTTTATTCTTTGAAAGAATTTAGGCTTAGGAATTCAGGTCTCGTGAGGATAGTATCATCGCCTTTTCAGAAAAAAAAAATAAAACTAGCCTAGCCTTAATTAATCAATTAATAGCCTTAATGGCTGTTCCTCCTCCTACTGGCTATCCTTCATGCCTAGAATATTCTCCCTCCTCACTTCTGCCTCCTAGTTTTCCTCTATTCCTTTAAGACAGTTCAAAGGCTATTTTCTGTGGATATATGGAAGATTAGATAGATAGATAGATAGATAGATAGATAGATAGATAGATAGATAGATAGATAGATAGATAGATGGATGGATGGTAGATGATACATAATAGAAAGATACATAGAGAGAGATAAAGAGAGAGGGAGAGATAGAGGGAGATAGAGGGAAAGATATATATATATATATATATGTATTATATAAATATGTATGTATCTATGTATGTAAGTGTGTATGTGTATATGTATATACCCACACAGAGAGAAGATCTTATGATACAGACTTATTATCATAGGACTGATCTGAGAGTCAGCAGTCACTGGGACTTAGTTTTACAAATTGAGCTAATACTGAATAAATTAGTACTGATGGGATAAAGCATGGCTATCTGAATGGGTGTATTAGCTTGAGGCAAAGAATATAAAAATAGTCCTGATAGCAATATAAGATATGAAAGATCTGAGGACACAAAGGGATGATAAGGAACAGGGGTGACCTTTCACACACAAATTGTTCTAGTTACTATTTGAGGAAGCATTCTTCTTGAACTTCTCACCAAAAGCTAATATGTCAGGTAAGTCTTACAATCAAGGGTGGAGACACCATACCTATAACAGAAGCTACTTTAGGAAATGACATCAGAAACCATTTACCATGATGGATGGTAGAAGGAAATGTGCCTCTGATGTTCACCCAATTTATTATGGAAAAAGAAAGGATGCTATACTGAAAGAACTACAAATAAGAGTTAGGGAGAACAGATGTGCCATCATTTCTATAGCAATATCCAGTCATCAGAGATAAAAGTGGAGCTACTACCTTTGGATTCTAAGATCTCAGTAATCCAAGTACTAAAGGAGAACGCAAAAATAGCTATCAAGGAAGCAAAGGTAAAAATAAGAAATAGTGATTATACTTAAGATATAGAGGAAATTTCTGATGAAATTCCATAATCTTTAAAGTCAGAAGTAGAAGATTTTTCAGCTAATTGAAAAAAGATTTTTAAAGTAAAAAATAGACAATGATATCTTCCATGCCAAAGATATTGGAGGGAAAATCACTATCAACCCAAATGCCTATTTTCTCATCTCTAAAATAAAGAGGTATGTAAGAATGTATGTTACACGTGTATATTACAGGAGAGAAAAGTATGGATTGTTTGTTTTTTTTCTTTATACTGCCAACATCTAGCATCTAGCATGTTGCCTTTCATCTAGCATGTATTCAATAGATCCTAATTTAATTATGTAATCATCTACAGTCAATCACAACATAATCATTACAAGGTTGATTGAAAATGGTAAGGAACACAAAATCCAGCTTTATTTATTGTCTGTTTGTCGATTGTGTAGGTGAAAGCATTTAACTCCATAGAGAATGACTGTCATTAAACCTCTTCTCCAACAATATATCTACAACACGTATTTTTAAATTGAGCAAGACTCCTAGAAAGAAACAACCATACAGGCTCTTTGTTCAATATCCTCCAATGATCCATAAAACTTAGATGCATTCCTGTCAAAGTGAGTATCTTTGTCAGGGAGGATGTCCTGTGCAAAGTCCAAATGGAAGAAGGCTTCCTTAGAAATCTCTAAGTCCCCAGGTGGGTCTAATTTCAAAAGCAATAGTGTTGATTGCATTGAGCCCCAGAACTCCAAGAGATCTCCTCAGTAAGATCAATGGTTAATTAAAAAGGACTGGTTTAGCAATTTGCACAGAAAACAACAGCAGAGGCAATGACAATAATGAGAATGAACAAGTAAATGAAGAATGCACGTTGCCCAGATCATAACATAGAGAGAGATAGAAATAGAAATATAGAGATGGATGTGTATTTAGACATTTTTGTGTATATATACACATATATCTACATACATACTGTATATGTGATCTATATACAGAAAGATGCATGTATATATATATATACAGTATGTATGTATATGTGTACACAATACATATCTGCAGAGATGTAGATAGATAGATACATATATATGGTTATGTGTGTATACACACATGTAAGTGCTTCAGAGTCATTAGGAGGTATAATGGAATGATAGCTTTACTACTGGGAGGACATCTATTTGAAGCCCTTTATTTTGTAGATGAGGAAACTGAGGTTCATAGAAGTTAAAGAGCTTTGCCTAATGTGACACAGGTGACACAGCTAATGTTCACACATGGGTCCTCTGACACAAAATATGGTGCCCATTCCATTGCTTTGGGACACTGACCAGTGTAGTTAATTATTCCAAATTACTCCTATCACAAAAGTCCATTTTAAAAAAAAATGGCAATATTCTCCTAGAGATTCTATATGGCTTCAGATCATAGAACACCACTGTTGCAGATTTACACTCTGATTTTTGTTCCTCATACTCTCTATCTGGGTCCATTTTTATGCCCTTCTATGCTCTTACTCTGTTTTCCTAGTTATAGACTTCCAGGGCCTCAGAACGGTTCTCTTTGGATATAGCTCTTCTAAGAGAGCTGCTTCTTCTTCTTTTGGGGCTATTTCTTAGAGCTAGAATTACCCTAGAGGGAGGACACTAGTACCCCACATGCTCTCAATTTTCCTGCCTAGCTGCACAGGCTGGGGAGACCTACTAACAAGTATTACCCTAAACTTGACTCTCCTCAAGCTCCAGGAAATTTGAGTACATCCTAGGGACAAATTCAACCCCAGCAGGGATCAGTGCCTAGAATACTGACAAATCACTTTTACTGACACACTCAACTGCTATAGTCAGGTTAGTACCTAATCATATTCTCTCTCTCTCTTCAGGCTGGTGATGCTGTTCACACTTTGATCTCAGCCATCCCACTGATCTCCACACCCTCAATAGCCCTTGACATACTCTGCCACAAATAAACAATAAACAACAGCCATTTTCCTGGCTCTACCTCCACCCCTCAATTACAGGCTGCTGATAATTCTTCTCTTTTATAGCCAAGGAGATAATTGACAACTAGAGGCCTTGTTTAATATGTCATAAATCACCACCCCCCCCCATTTCGTAATCTACCAAGTACATTCCCAGAAGGATCAAAAGCTCACGTCCCAAAGGGCAATGACAAGACCAGAATACATGTAGATGCAGTCCATTACCAATTGTGATTTGCATATAAGGAAGGGTATAAAAGGCATCATTAAGGAGGTGGAGCAACTATGTGAGATACAAGATATGGACAGTCAGAATGTCAAACTTGTTTCTGTGTAATAGTCTAAGACCTACAGGAAGGCCTCTGCTCCCACACTAGCTAATTCCTCTATGGAGAATTTTGGGGAGGATATTGACAAGAAGTATATTGTTTGAGAAGTCATGGATAAAAGTTAGCTGTCACAGTGAAACGGAGCTTTGGTCCCAGAGTCAGGAAGATCTGAGTTGGTTTTTGTTTTTTTGTTTTTTTGGCAAGGCAATGAGGGTTAAGTGACTTACCCAGGGTCACACAGCTAGTAAGTGTCAAGTGTCTGAGGCTGGATTTGAACTCAGGTCCTCCTGAATCCAAGGCCAGTGCTTTATCCACTGTGCCACCTAGCTGCCCCAAGATCTGAGTTTTAATCAAGATTTTGTCACTTGCTCTGTGACCCTGGACAAGTCACTCAGCCTTTGCCATCTATATGAGCCTGGTTCCCATTATAGAAGTAAGTGAAGAAGCAGCAGATATGAGCATTCAAGAATATAAATCCTAGCAATGTCATGAGACAGCTGCATAACATCAGTCCTCAGTTTCCTCACCTGCAAAATGAGATCCCTACTACCTAGGGCTCCTGTGAAGCAATTGATTAGTAAAGAGGACGCACTCCATATGCTCAATTCCATCAACAAGCATTTCTTTATTAATCGAAGACTCTGGCCTAGGCACTAAAAGAAGATCAAAATGAAAAAAACTACTCAAAAACCATGTATCAGGTAGTGACTATATGCCAGGCATGTAAGTGCTGGGGATACCTAGAAAGGCCACAACGTGGCCACTACTCTCCAAAAGATTCCACTGTAATGGGGCAGGAATATACAAATAACTATGTGCACCAACAGTGCCAAACTCAAATAGAAATGGCTCCACCAAGTCATAGACAAGGAGCCCTGCACATATACTGACTTAGAAAAGTACATGTTAACATTGTCTATGTTTCATCGTATTTTTATTTTGCTAAATATTTCATTACATTTTAATATCTTTATTTTTTTAAACATAATAAACATTTTTATTTATAGTTTCAGTTTCCACTTTGTACCCCTCCTTCCCTCCCTTCTTCCCCTCTCTGATGTGGTAAGCAATCAGATATGGGTTATACATGTATGATTGTGTAAAACATTGCCATATTTGTCATTTTGTACAAGAAACTTTGATTAAAAGAAAACAATGAACTGCAATCAGGAGTCTAGCTAGTGGCAAGTGGGCCTCATATTGGATACCTCTTAATGGCTACAATCTAGGAAATCTCATCCAGGTCCTTCATTTCACAGGTGTTGAAAGCAAAGCTCAACACAGTTACATGACTTACACTGGGTCATAGAGGCAGGATTAGAACCCAGAACCGTTTATTGCAAAGCAAGTGTTCTTTCTGCTGGGATGTGCTGCCTTCCAAGTGGAAGTGGCTATAGTTCTTAGCAAAGTGTCTGACACATAGTAGGTCCTTAAGAAATGCTTGTTGACTTGAATGGAGAAGGGGCACATGGCCTGGGTATTTAAGATGAATATATTTTGGGGGGAGGGCAGCACCAAGAAAGGGGTATCCAGAGTCAGGATATGAGGGTGAGAGATAATCTTCCCCCATGATGTGATTTATGGGGTGCTAAGAAGGACCTCTTTGAGAAAAAAATAAAAAACACTAGCAGACATGTCTGAAATTCCACATTAGAGATTCATTCCATAATCTTAAAACACATTGGACTGGGTAGTTTATAGATTTGAAAAGGTGAGATCATGAATTCTAGATGAAGTAACTTGGCCAAAGTTACAGTGGCAGAACTGATCCTGGAACTTGGATCTCCAGAGTCTCAAGCCAGTGTCCATTTTATTTTGCCCCTCAACTTCACTACAGAAATTCAAAAATACCCTTACACTCCAAGAAAAAAAAAAAAAAGGAATCTGGACTGGTTATAAAGATCCCTCCAGCTACGGGCACTACCTCTAATCTATGTCTACTTTCTATCTCCCAATAGAAACCAGCTGATCTCATTCCATTTTTAAAATCTATAATAATTGAGACTGCATTTAAATCAAATTTGTCTCCCATACCAGCCCTTCTCATTGAACCAAGGCCCTGTAGACTGAGACTCTCTGTGCCTGAAGATGCCCCAGGAACTATTATTTCTTACATATTCAGCAGCCTGTAACTCTGAATTAATGACCTTGTATGTAAATTTCTTTGTCTTCATACAAGCACTATCAAATTAAATAAAAATATGTTCAGCATTCTTTGCCAGGACCCAAATAGGCTTTGAAGGAACAAAGACAGGGAGGGGAACACTGGGCCCTTTCTGCACAATACCTGTCACCTTGGGATGGCGAATTTCTTTCCCTGAGCACAACACTTCTGGTGGAATAGAAAATAAGACATTGAGTTTAATTTCCTCCTGCCAAATTAACTTCCTCTGATGCTGGTGGTAATATGCATAATCAGATGCCTGCAGGATAGGCAAACCACTGACATCAAGGAACCATGATTTCAGAAGTAGGGGCTAAAGTTCAAGTGTATCCAGTGCAGAAGGCAGCAGAGCCCCTACAGGACTAGAGAGAATACCACCAATGCAAAGGGCATTTGCATGAATTTATGCCAGTTTATGCAAATAATAAACATCCCCCTGAACCCCTTGAGTACCAGTGTTGGCTGGCTTGGTAGACCAGGTGTTTTTAAAGCACTGTTTATCACAGGCTTTTATAATTGGGCTCTAGACCACCTTTTCCAGATTTCACATTACTCACTTCTTTGTCCTCTAAGATCCATCCACCCTAGCCTATCAGCTGTGCCTGGAACCCAACATTGCAAATCCACCTCTGCTTCTGAGCACACAGCACCCTGTGCATGGAGCATACTTACTCCTCTACACCATTTTCAATCTTTAGCTTTCTTCAAGGCTTAGCTCAGATGCCACTTCCTAGAGGAATCCTTCTGTAGCCTCCTGGATTTTAGTGCATTCACAGGCACGCCAGTTAGCATTTATTAAGGACTTCCTATGTGTCAGCCACTATGCTAATTGCTGAGGATACAAAGAAAAGCAAAAATAAATAAATAAAAACACTTGCAGGCATGTGTGTGTGCATATGTATATATATAGATAGATATTATATACGTGTATGTGTATATATATATACATATGCATACATGTGTATATATATATATACACATACATATGTATATACTTATAAACTTGTGTGAATATACAAATGTGTGTGTACATGCCTATTGTGTGTATCTTGTAAATACCTATTTTTTTATATCTGATAATCACTCTGTGCAATGTAAGCTCTTTGAAAAGTGGGACTGTTTTTTAAAACATATTTTGCCTTTATAATCTAACTAAGCAACTTGCACATAATAAGGCAGTTAATGAATGTTTACCAATTTGAATTGAATTTCATCTTTTCTTTTTACTTGATGAAAAAATATGTCAGTGGTGGTTGCAGTGGTGAAGATGTGTGTTACAAAACAAACAAAAAACCAACAGCTCCACCTTTACTGAGGCAACATTCCAAGATATTTCACAAGCAAACACTCCAAAAGATAAAAATGATAGAGAAAGGAGTGGCATGTGTTCTGAGGAGAACCCCTTCCCACTTCCAGGACACATTACATTCTCATGCTCCCATCATTCTCTCTGGGCAAGATAGACTACAACTCCCCTGTTCTCTCACTAATCTAACTATGCCCCTCCCCTACTCAATAAACTTCAGTAGCTCCCTATTGCCTCCAGGAGCAAATTTAAACTCCTCTGCTTGACATTTAAAGCCATATAAGCTCCATCATCATAGGGATATTTCATTCGTTACATTGGTAGCCCCCTCACCCCACATAGGGTCTGGTATGTAATAGTCATTTAATAAATGCTTGTTGAATTCTGTAGAAAAATTCGGAGCTATCACCAAAGGGCTATAAAGCCATGCATACTCGTTGACCTAGTAATACCACTATTATGTCAGTATCCAAAAAGAGATAAAAAAACAAAAAGTTGAATTCAAAATTGAGGAGATGTCTATCAATTGGGGGATGACTGAACAAATTGTGGGACAAGATTATAATGGAACACTTTTGTGCTATAAGAAATGATGAGCCAGATGGCTCAGCAAGCTGGTGGTACAGCGGGCCAGTTGTGAGATCCACCAGCACCAGCTGAGAGGGAAGGCTGCCAGCTGGAGGGCCACACATGAGACAGGCTTGACTGGGCCTGGCCATCCCAGCACCTGGAGCAAGTGCAGGGAGCAAGCCCAGGGCAGTGAGAAATCCACAAGGCATAGAAGCCCCAGAGTAGAAAGCCAGTGACATAGCCCCTATCGCCCAGCACAATAAGCTTAAAAGAGTGACCCTTGTGCCCCAGGAGCAGACCTCAACTTTAAAAAAAAATAACCTGCAATATGAGTAAGAAACAGAACATCGAGAGGTTCTATGTTGACAGGGAAGAGCTAAACACAAACTGAGATGAGGAAAATATTCCCAAATTGCATACATGTGAAGCCTCGAAAGGGAAGATTAATTGGTCTCCAGACCAAAAAGCCTTCTTGGAAGAGCTCAAAAAGTATTTTAAAATCAATTGAGGGGAAGCTAGGTGGCACAGTTGATAGAGCACTGGCCATGGATTCAAGAGGACCTGAGTTCAAATCTGACCTCAGACACTTAATACTTACTAGCTGTGTGACCTTGAAAAAGTCACTTAATCCCAATTGCCTCACCAAAAAAAAAATCAATTGAGAGAGGTAGAAGAAAAAATAGGGAGAGAAATGAAAGCAACACAAGAAAATTATGAAAAAAGAATCAACAGCTTGAAAAAGGAAGTACAAAGAATCAACGGCTTAGAAAAGAAAGCACAAGGAATCAAAGGCTTGGAAAGGAAACACAAAAATTGACTGAAGAAAACAATTCCTTAAAAATTTCATTTGACCAAATGGAGGAGGTGCAAAAGCTTACTGAAAAAAATGATGCCTTAAAAATGTGAATTGGACAGATGGAAGCTAAGGACTTCATAAGACACCAGGAATCAGCCAAACAAAATCAAAAGAATGAAAAAATAGAAGAAAATGTGAAACACCTCATTGGAAAGACAACTTACCTGGAAAATAGATCCAGGAGAGACAATTTGAGAATCATTGGACTGCCTGAAAGCAATGATCAGAAAGAGAATCTAGACACCATATTCCAGGAAATTGTCAAGGAGAACTGCCCTGGTATTATAGAACCAGAGGATAAAATAGTCATTGAAAGAATGCACCGATCACCTCCTGAAAGAGACCCCAAAAGGAACACTCCAAGGAATATTGTAGCCAAATTCTAGAATTATCAGATGAAGGAGAAAATACTCCAAGCAGCCAGAAAGAAGCAATTTAAATATCATGGAGCCACAGTCAGGATGGCACAGGACCTGGAAGCTTCAACATTAAAAGATTGCAAGGCTTGGAATATGATATTCCAGAAGGCAAAGGACCTTGGATTGTAACCAAGAATCAACTACCCAGCCAAACTGATAATTCTCTTTCAGGGGAAAAGATGTACATTCAATGAAATAGGAGACTTTCAAGGTTTCCTGATGAAAAGAACAGAACTGAATTGAAAATTTGATCTTCAAATACAAGACTCAAGAGAAATTTAAAAAGCTAAAAAGGGGGAAAGAAGTTATTAAATAAGGTTAAAAGGTTTACATCTCTACACAGGAAAACAATACTTATAACTCTTGAGAACCATATCTCTATTTGGGGAGACAGAAGGAATATACATTGAGAATATTGTCCTTGATGTGATATGAAGAAAATTAAGGGGTGAAAAAAAAGGAGTTTATGGGGAGAAGAGGAAAGGGGAGGTGGAATGGAATTAATTACATCATATGAACAAATGATGAGATGGATGCTATCAGAAAAACCTGGAAAGACTTACATGAGCTGATTCAAAGTGAAATGTAAAGTATACAAAGTAACAGCAATATTATAAGATGATCAGCTGTGAATGACTTTGCTATTTTCAGCAATACAATGATCCAAGACAACTCTGAAGGACTTATGAAAAATGCAATCCATCTATAGAGAAAGAAATTGTGATTCTTTTGATACATAATTTTTTAAAATTCCTTTTACTTAAGGATTTTTTATGTTTCTTTCCCAACCTGACTAATGAAGAAATATTTTGCATGACTGCACATATATAACTTACAGTGAATTTCTTGCATTCTTAAGGAGGGGTGGAGAGGGAGGGAAAGAAGAGAATTTGGAAGACAAGGTCTTAAAAATGGATGTTAAGGGCAGCTAGGTGGCGCAGTGGATAGAACACTGGCCCTGGAGTCAGGAGTACCTGAGTTCAAATCCAGCCTCAGACACTTACCACTTACTAGCTGTGTGACCCTGGGCAAGTCACTTAACCCCAGTTGCCTCACTTTAAAATAAAATTTTTAAATGGATGTTAAAATTTGTTTTTATATGTAATTGGTGCAAAAATAAAATTCTAAATAAATGGGAAAAAAATGCTTGTTGATTGATTCACAGCCAGTCTCCAACACATCTTTCCGTACTCATCACACATTTTTCCCTCCTTCACAAATACTAGTGTCCAGCCAAACTGATCTTGCTAATCCTCATATACAACCAAACGACCCTCTCTCTTCTTCATTTGTGCCTTCCCAATAGCCATTTTCCATGACAAAAATGCTCTGCCTCCTTACTTCAGATTCTTAGAATCTCTAGTTTTCTTAATGGCTCATCCTATGCCGCCTTCTTCATGAGGCCTTTTCTGATATGCCCAATGGGTAGTTTCTCCCCTCAAAATCTCACATCTGTTTTGACCATTTTGGCATACACTGCTGTATGGATATTTTGTCTCCCCCTGGTTCCCCAAGCTAGATTCCAACTTCTTGAGAGAAGATTGTTTTTACTCTTGTCCTTATATGTGCCTAGTACAACATCTGACACATAGTAAATGCTTATTAAATATTTGGTAAACTCATTTAATTTAGACCAAAAAGGGACTTCAGATATCATCTAGTCTAATTCCCTAATTTTATTCATGAGGAAAATTAATCTCAGAGAGGTTAACTTATTTGTCTGAAGCCACTGCATGCGGCACTCATCTTTCTGAGTTCAAATCTGGCCTCAGATACTTTATAACTGTGACCCTGGGCAAGTCACTTAACCCTGTTTGCTGCAATTTCCTCATCTGTAAAATGAGTTGCAGAAGGAAATGGCAAACCACTCAACTAACTCTGCCAAGAAACCCCCAAATGGGGTCATGAAGAGTTGAACGTGACTGAAAAATGACTAAACTGAAAAATACAGAAGCATAAGTGATTCTCCCAGAGTCACACAGTTAGGAAATGTTAGAGCTAGGATTTATACATTAATCTTCAGACACTAAACACAGTGTACTCTCCACATTGCTTTGTGAGATGGTCTCACTCCAAGGTCATTTTGTTTCTAAAGCTCCAGAAATGTACCTCTTCTCAATGAGGCCTAGGCTCTGGCTACCATGAGAGGTCTGTAACAGACCACACTATTTACCCACTTCCCACCACTAACCTAAGGCTAAAGAAATTCTGAAAAATGGAGCTTTACTCCCACCAAAAATGTTTGTTGAAACATGATAGGACTATGTAGAAATCCAGTATGGTATCCTGGAAAGTTCAAATGGAGATGAAGTTGAGTGTCTTGAGTAGAATTCCTGGCTCTGAACCTAATTCCCTGGGAAACCTTGGGCAGGTCACTTGATTTTTCATTATTTCACTTATAAATGGAGAAAATAGTAATTCCTGCAGTGATTAGAAGGCCACAAAAGTCAAATGAGATTATGTATGTGAAATTATTTTGGAGGGAAAGATAGTATCAAATTCCGTATCAGTATAAGATATTATTCTCTAAAGGGAGCCAACAATAAAACCAATAGGTCCATAATCATTCAAGTACCATGACGACTGTATGCCCCAATCCGAATCCCTGTGGTTAACATCTGCAAGAGAGGAAGAAACCTTAGCTCCACTGCTGTGTATCTGATAAAAATTCTAGGAACAGGAGAGTTTTTTTTTTTTAATGACCTAAGCAATTAGAATTGGTAGTGAGGGTACCAGCCCTCTCCCATGCAGTGAGTAAAAAGCACGAACACTGTATTTATGAGTTATTTAGGGCAACATGGCCCAATATTCAGTACTCAGCCATATAGCCATCCACTATGTAACCTCAGGAGAGTAAAGCAAATCAACCTTCAGAAATGGGACAACCTCTGTTTATGGGGTCAGGAAGACTTGGATTCAAATCCTTGGTATCTGTATGACCTTGGGCAAGTCATTTAATTGTTTTAACCTAAATTTCCTCATCTCTAAAATGGGGACAATAATACTAATAGTGTCTAATTCTCAGGATTGTTTTAAGGATCAGATAAGAACAGGTAATATAAAATGTTTTGCAAGCATGAAAGTATTCTACTCAATTCAGTTCAATAAAGTTTCCCACTATCTGTCAATCACTATGCTCGTTTGAAAAAAAATAAAAAGGGCCCTGTCCTCATGGCGCTTACATTCTCCTGAAATAAAATAGCATCTACACAGTTAATATAAAATCTATACTAATAAATTACATATATGTATATATATACACACACACATACACATGCATACATATATACATATACACATACAACATGCATATATGTACACATATATAAACACCAATACTTACTAATACTTTACTAATATATACTGATACTAAAATACTAAATATGAATACTATATTATGTTATAATATTTCATATTATACTATATATTATATGTGTTATGTATACTATATATTATACTACATAATATGATAATATATACTAATACTAAATACTAATATATCAATATTAAATATAATCTTAAAATATAAAATAAATAATATGCAATAAATATACAATATAAATAAATGTACACAATGATATAAATATAAAAATATGATAAAATATAATAATCCATAATGAAATTACTGATAAATACATTTAAATTTTTCCTATAAAATAGGATTAATCATACCCATATGCTGGCTAGGATCAGCCAAAGCATGTGCAAAAACTGATCTGAGCTCAAGCCAACACTCTGATGGCTGAATCATAGAACCTCTGAATTGGAAAGTACCTCAGCAGACATCTAATAGAATCTTTACTTGGTACATGTAGATGGACCTCTCAAGGATGCCTCCGTCACTGCCCTGTCTCTGCCTGAGCATCAGTAGTGAAAGAGCACTCCCAGAGGCTACCTTACTTTGGCACAACTCTCCTTGATTTAAAAAAAAAAAAAAGATTCTCCTGACATTCATAGGAAATCTGTCCCTCTGAAATTTCAAAGATTTGAATCAATTCTACAAACATTCCTTAAGCCCATACCATGTGCAAAGTACACTGCAGTAATCCAAAGACAAAAATGGCAAGGTCCCTGAGTGCAAAGAGCTAAAGAGAGATGAAACATATTCAGATAAGTACAATTCAAGACAAGTAGCAAGAGGACCAAGAAGAGTTCCAAGAAATCTAGAAAACAAGATTCTGAAAGACAGAAATGAAGAGGGGGTACATTCAAGCTATAGGGATACCTTTTATGAATAAGGTTAGTCAAGTTTGGGAGACAGCTAGTAGGTCAATTTAGCTAGAAGGTGGAGAGTAGGGTGGAAAATAATGCTGAATAAGGCTAGAAAGATAATCTAGGGATAGATTAGAGATAGGACTGAATGCCATGTTTAGTTTGTATTTTATCATAAAGGAATAAGTAGGCCACCATTTTATTTATTTGTTTGTTTTAGTAAAGGGATTGAAATAATAACACCTGTTTCCTTTTTTCTTTCATTTTGGACTAGATTTCTAACATTATTGGGAAAGGAAATTCCCATTGAGTAACTTCTCCCTGCCAATGCAAACAAGCACTGCAATTTAGAAACTTATTTGGAAGCATTGGGAAGTTAAGGAAGATAGTTTCGACATCTGTGTGAAGGATGTATTCAAGATGGGGGAGATTGAAGGCAAAGAGAATAATTAAGAGGATAATTTTGATGGTCCATGCAAGATAAGGGCCTAAATTATGTGACTATGGAAGGAAGTGGATACAAGAAAAGTCATGAAAGGTGATTTGACAGACTTGGTATGTGATTAAATGTGAAGGGATGGGGAGAATCTAAAAAATATATATTCCAAGGTTTTGAATCTGAGTAACTGGAAGAAAAGCAGTACTCTCCAAAGAAATAAGACAAATTAGAGAAGGCACTGGGTTTATGGTTATGAGTTTAGTTTTTGACAGGATAAATACAAGTGGCTGGAAGGGTTTCTGAGTGGAATAATCATGGAAATGCAAATTGAACCCATGGGAGAGGATGAGATGACTCATGGAAAGAAAATATAGAATTAATAAAAAGTAGACCCATAACAGAGCCTTGGAGACCCTAAGGGACAGAGTAAATTCAATGGATGAACAAAGGAGACTGAGATTGATTATTTAGACAACTAGGAGGATGAGGAGATATTGGTGTCACAGAAAAGAGAGGAAAGTATACACCAAAAGTGATTTGCAATATCGAAGGATACAGATAAGTCAGGAAGGAAAAGCACTCAGAAAAAGACATTGGATATAGAAATGAAGGGGTGATTACTGATTTTTGAGGAAGCAGTTCCACTGGTGAACAGATCAAAAGCCAGATTGTAAATTGATGAGTAAGTGGGTGGATGATAGGAACTGGAGATAGGACATGTAGACCACTCTTTCTAGGAATTTATCAGAGAAAGGGAAGAAAGATAAAGGATGAAAGAAGGAGAGGTCAAAATCAAGCTGTTTTGTTTTTTTCAGAGTAGGAGAAACCACAATATGTTTGTAAACAGTAGGAAAAAGAACTATCAAATAGAGATGAATTGAAGAATGATAAACTGGAACGTGCCCAGAGAAGGAAGGCAACCAAGATGGTGAAGGACCTTTAGTCTATGTCACATGAAAGAACTAGACATTTTTATACTAGAAAAGAAAAAACTCAAGGTGGGTATATGATAGGTAAAGGTGATTCTTTGAAGGGCTATCCTGTGCAGTAATATTTGTTTACTGTGGCCTGAAAGGGGTCAATATTGCTTAGGTTTCATGTCAGGAAAATCTTTTAAATAATGGGGGCCGTCCAAAATTGGAATAAACTGCCTAGGTAAGTGAGTCTAGTCTCCTTAGAGGTCTTCCTTTAAGCAGTGTCTGCATTATCATCTATCAGATACGTTATAGCAAGCATTCTTTTCATGTCTGAATTGGACCAAATGACTGCTGATGTCCTTTTAAATACTTAAAATCTATGATTCCATGACAAGAAAGAAAAAGAATGGAGCAAGTGCCAGAAAGACAAGAGGAGGAATCAAATCAAGGGCACAAATAGAGGGAAACATCTGGGAAATGAGATAATCTACTTATTCTCTAGGAGCCTAGAGGGGGAAAAAGAGGATGAATGAAAGTGTACAGTTATCTTGCAAGGTGGAATAGGAGAGAGGGGACAACTCTATGGATGCCTGTTTTTTTTCAGTCAAGTGGAATATGAAGCTATCTGCTGAGAGATAGTACACTCAAGATGATGCTGAGAGACCTTAGGAAAGAAGCAAGAGCTTAGAAAAAAACCCATAGGGAGGCAATCAGGCAGAAATGAATAAAGAATTTCTCAAAAGCATTCTATAAGTTACTCCTAGTTCTCCCCTCCAGGGCCAGAAAGAAATGTCTCATCCATTTTCCACAAAACAGCTCTTCAGATACTTGAAGCTAAATGTCATCTCATCTCCTGTGGCTTCCTCTGAGTCTCATATAGAATACTCTTTAATTTTGTTATTATCTTAGGTGTCCATCTCCCTATGTATATGCAACTGTCACAGTTAACATGTGACAACTAGAATTAAAAGTGGTTTGACCAGGACAGAAGGAAGTGGGATTATTCTTTTCTGATATTCCACACACTGTGCTTTTCTTAGGACAACCCAAGATTGCATTGTCTTTTCTGGCTGGTCTCTCGTCCTGTTACTACATAGGCTCAAATAAACATAATCTAATCATGTGCCCTCAAATAAAATTTTTGAAAGGGTTCAATTTCATATGGTTTTAATATGATCTTATTTGGCTCATCTCCCAATATGAATGAGGGTCCAATGTGCTATCAGATGTTATAAAGTAAGAAGAGGATAAATTCTTCACTTTCTCTAGGCACACAATCCAATCAACAAAAAAATTCATTTAAACTTATCAACAAAAATTCTATTTGGTTATTTTTAATCAGTGTGAGCTGATCAAATCAATTTTTTCAACATGTAGATAAATACATCTACTCTAAGAAGAATTATCTATGAACATTGGGTGATGATCAACTGTAATAGATGTGGCTCTTCTCAGCAATACAATGATCCAAGGCAATTCCAAAAGACTCATGGTGGAAAATGCTCTCCACATCCAGAAAAAAGAACTGTGGAATCTGAATGCAGAATGAACCATACTGTTTCTAATTCTTTTCTTGGCTTTTTTCTATTTTGTGTTATTTCCCTTTTGTTCTGATTCTTATTTTACAACACCACGAATGCTGAAATATATTTAATGTGATTGTATGTATATAATCTATATCAGATTGCTTTCTGTGTTGGGGAGGGTGGGGAGGGAGGGATAAAAATTTGGAACTCAACATCATATAAAAACAAATAGTGAAAACTATCTTTACATATAATTGGACAATAATAAAATACTTTTATGATTAAACAAAGAATTAGCTATGGATCCTTGATCAAATCACTTTTTTTCTTTGTACCTTAGTTTCTTCACTGGCAAGATGAAGACAGTAAACTAAGTGAACTCTGAGCTTCCACTGAGCTCCAACATTCTATGATTCTGTGATCATTTTAGTAAATATGAATAGATTTATTTCAACAAGTAATTAGAAGCACCTACTCTGTATTAGTACTATATTAAGTTCTAGGGAACAAAGAAAAAAAAAACAAATGGCCTCTGTCCTCAAGAAACTTACATTCAGGGGCAGCTAGGTGGCATAGTAGATAAAGCACTGGCCCTGGATTCATGAGGACCTGAGTTCAAATCCGGATTCAAATACTTGACACTTACTAACTGTGTGACCCTAGGCAAGTCACTTAACCCTCATTGCCCTGCCCCAAAAAACAAAACAAACAAACAAATAAAAACACCTTATTTTTAACTTGAGAGGAACAATACCTACCTAGATCAGTAAAATCAAAGCATATACCTAATTTCAAAAGGGAATGATCACTAAGTGGGAGGATCCAGAAATGACTTATGTTTGGAGCTATGTTTTGATGGTTGCCAGGCATTTTAAGCAGAGATAAAGAAAGAAAAACAATTCCAAACAGGAGAAAAAGCTTGTGTGAAAGGACAGAGGCAAAATAGGCAATGTGCCATACTAAAACCAGCTAACAGGTCACTTTGACTGGGACAGAATGTGTGAAGGGGAGTAATTCCATTCAAAGAAACCTACCATACCTTGAATAATTTTTTCCTTTCTCATTTTAAGTGACCGTCTCACTGCAAGGTTGGCCATTAAGGTGCCACCAATTTCTCAAGGACCACTGAGAAGATATCAGATGGCAATGGCTCATCACTAATGAAATAGTCAGCACCTAAGATAGAACACTGGCTAAAAAGACAGAAGGTTATGAAAGCCATTCACGCCAAAGAAGTTTTAAGAGGACTTTGACATTGATGTTACACACTTGTGGAAAACAACTGATGCTTTATGATGTCCAAAGCACAGTATAAATCTTAATGCCATCCAATAATTTACAAATGCATAGGTAAATAATTATTCAATATAGTTTAGCTTCAATATAGAGCTCCTTAAGCCAACAATAACAAAGTGCTGGGGAAAATGGATCAGGGGAAATCAGCTGATAGATCTAATGAATAAGATCTATACCCAGGCTAAAATGTACTTTAGTATACAAATATTTCTTGGTTTTAAATCTTTTCAGTCATGTCCAATTCTTTGTGACCCCATTTTAGGGTTTTGGGGTTTTGGGGGGGTTTTTTGGCAGGGCAATGGGGGTTAAGTGACTTGCCCAGGGTCACACAGACAGTAAGTGTCAAATGTCTGAGGCCGGATTTGGACTCAGGAACTCCTGAATCCAGGACCGGTGCTTTATCCACTGCACCACCTAGCCGTTCCCTTAGGGTTTTCTTAGCAAAGATATTGGTTTGTCATTTCCTTCTCCAGCTCATTTTATAAATGAGGGACTGAGGCAAACAGGTTTATGAGACACAGGAAGTGTTTGAGGGAGATTTCAAATCAGGAAGAAGAGTCTTCCTGACTTCAGGCCTGGCACTCTATCCATCATACCCTGTAGCTGTCCCACTGTACACGTCTACTCCCACTTTAGGAAAAATAACATCTGAATTCTAGATTTAATTAAAAAAACAAAGGTGGTGATGATTCCTGTTACAAATTTATACAAATTTATACAACATTTATACAAATTTATACAAATTTTAAATAGCAAAGCTATCTAATGAATTTTAAAGTATTTGCTTTACAAACTCCATTTTGATAGTTTTTCAAAAGAAGTATGCACATTATATTTTTGTTTTGCTTACTGTTTAAAAACATTTTCATTTCTATTAACTGAGTGTTACCCAAGGAATTAAGATAACTGGCTCTAGGACCCCTTTCTACAATTGCTTAGCTAAATGATTAGGGAAAGTGGTTTTTCTGTTTTTTGTTTGTTTGGTTTGTTTTGTTTTTTTGTTTTGGTGAGGCAATTGGGGTTAAGTAACTTGCCTAGGGTCACACAGCTAATAAGTGTTAAGTATCTGAGACTGAATTTGAACTCAGGTCCACCTGACTCTAGGGTTGGTGCTCCATCCACTGTGACACCTAGCTGCTCCCAGGGCAAGTGTTTTAATTTATTTCTCTGTACTTCATTTTCTTAGCTTAGATGGCAGTATGGGCAATAATATTTTGCAATCTCACTTTTTCAGCTTTGTCACATAACTACAATAGGTCATAATGTCCATCAGACAGGACCCACTGCCCCCTCCTCCTGTTTTGAACTGACCTGAAAACCTGAGCTGCTCCTAATTCTCCTACCATGCCACTTCTCAGGGCTATGTCCACAGAATAAGGCACAGGGTTGGCCTGTGTTCCATTGGGTCTTGCTCTATTTTGGTTTTCAGAGGTTTCTGTTTTAGCAGAAGACTCTGAAATGGTTTCTGCTAGATGTCTACCTTGGTTTAATGACTTGGAGAAAAGTTGAAGGTGTTAGAGTGAAGAAAGTAATAAACATTCAGGAACTAGTCAGTACTCAAATTTAATGAGATATACTTTGAATGAATAAATGGTGTATATGAAGGGCAGTAATGTAGTATAAAACTAGATAGGAAAGGTAGCATTAAACTAAAAAGGGGCTGTAATAGTAAGCTAAAGAATTTGTTCTTTATCAGATAGATAACATGGAACCATTGAATATTTTTTATCAGAGGAATGATTTTAGAAAGACGTATAGGGGAAAGCAATAGTGTATAAATTCGACAATGCCCAAAACATTATACTTCCTAAAGCAAAAAAGAAGATAGAGTCAGTTATGACGGAGGAAAAAATACATGTATTGGGGAGAGGAAAGGGTTTACTGAATAGAATCTTCAACTAATTGTTTTTAATTCAAGTAATTGAAATTTATTTCTAATTTCTAGTTAAGCAAGGTTTTATTTTACTTCTTTCCCTATACAAATTCCCTACAGACAGCCAGGATAAAAACAGAAATATTTTCAAAACAACAAGCCCTTCAATTCTGCAGTGAAATGTAAGAAACTACAAAATTTGTATAAGAGATTACAAACTCCCAACTAAGGCTATGATTTACTGCATTGTGAAAAACATGAGGTATTTCCAAATTCAGGTGCTGGTGCAACATCTAATTTTACATGCCCAGTATCCATTTTATAGTAATACAGTTTGATTTTGTTTTCTCTTTGTTTCATAGAGGGCAGTGTTGGTTTTCTTTTGTTTTTTTTTTTTGTTTTGTTTTATTTTGGGGGGGGGAGTGTGTGTGTGTGACAGATTTTTTGACATTCACGTGTATGCTGTGTGGTAAATTTTTATTCTTCAGAAAACCACACATTAATTACATTCCGCTTTTCTGTTTGCTAATTAAAGGTAGATTTATAAGGCAAATAAGTAGTTCCTTTTTCAGGGAGGTTAAGAATTACAAACTCATTGACCTTTCAAGAAAAGAACTTGGTTCAGTCAACTAGAAACCAACTACACCTAAAAGGTTTCCAATTAATACCTCATTGTAATTCATTTGTCTTTCCTCATAAAGTTGTTTTTTCCTCTGTAAAAAAAAAAATACAATTACAAGGAGTATTACCCACACCCACAACCAGCCAAATGGCATGGTGGATCAAGTGGACAAAAAAAAAATGAAGCTTGAAGACCTTGGTTCCAGTCCAGGACCTGTCTGTTCAGTTTGTGATCTGTTCCTCTTCTCAGCTCAAGCATGAGACACTGCCTAATTCCTAATTATTTCACCCTCTTAAAATAACTTTGAATTACCTCTTATGAATTTTGTGTGTACTCCACGCCAACCCAACCCAACTCCAGAAGAATAAAAGTTCCCTGAGTACAGGGGCACTTTTCTTGGGGGGGGGGGGATTCTCATTTTATCCTCCTTGCTTAGCATTGTGAGTGGTCCTTGAATAGGATAGAATAGGACAATAGGACTAGATCAGGGATTTCACTGGTATAAAGATCTCCCAATGAAGAAAACCTCTTTTCCAATGATGATCAGGCATTTCTTAACAACTTATAATCTGAAGGACTGCATCGATGCAGTGTGGATATTTAATGTTTATCAATTAATTGATAAATCAATAAAATAAGGTTCCTTTTTAAGCCTATATTTTATTTTATACATTTAAAAACATCATTCAAGGAAGGGGTAAGTAAGTTTGCCAGACTATGAAGGAGGTCCATCTCTCTCTCTCTCTCTCTCTCTCTCTCTCTCTCTCTCTCTCTCTCTCTCTCTCTCTCTCCCACACACACACATACACACACACACACACACACACGCAAGCATGCAAAAATTAGTTAACAATTTCTGACTAAATTTGAAATTTCAAGTGATTTTTTCATCTTCACAAAGCCAGGAGCTGTTAGAGATGGGACTTGAACCCACTTCTGTCTGACCAGCTTCCTATTCCCTACTGCTGTAGACTGGCATTCAACTTGTTAGATTAAATTATGCTTTAGTTTCATCTGCAGATAGAAAACAGAAATACTCATAAACTTATCTCATAAGACCCTTGTGAGTAAATTCCTTTGTAAATGAGAAAGAATCATTTACATAATGTAAAACTGTTCCTGTTTTGTTTTGTTTCTAAAAGATCTATGATTTCCTGATATTTCCTCATTTCCTCAGTGGGATCAGCAACTTAGTCTTACAGAGGTGGCTGGCTAGGGCATTGAGATTATCTAAGGATGCACAACAAGTGACAAAGATATGACTTACATGTAAGTCTTCTTGATTCAGAGGTGAGTTCTCTGTCCACTCCACCAGACTGTCTCTCATGCTCCTATTTTTATCATTACTATTTTTTCATGTCTAATCTTTGCTTAGTTTCTGGCCATAGGGATGAAAGAAGAATCAAATCATATGACAACTGACTCCAGAGACAAACAATAGATGCACAGTAGGTGTGACTAGACTGTAGTACATTATCAATGGGGGACTGGACTTCAAAAAGTAGGATTAAAAACTTCCATGACTTGAATGACTAGAATAGGAAGTCAATCAATCAATATTTATGTGCCAGGCACTGTGCTAAGTGTTGGGGATACAAAAAGAAGCAAAAGGTAGTCCCTGCTCTCAAGGAAAATATTATCTAATCAGAGGACAAGAGAGAGAAAATATATAGACACTCCTCAAGACATTAGAGGAACCAGAAGAAGGTCTCCAGGATATTCAATGGAGTATCCATAAAAAAGATGGACAAAAATTGCCCGGGATAAGGAAGAAGTTTCCTGTCTGCTTGCTCTATAGGAAGGTAAGCTTTTTAGTTGGCTGCTGAGCTGGAATTGTATGTGAATGGGAAAGACTCCCATAAAGACAGCTCACTCTCTCTACCCTGGATCCATTCTGATGAGGCAGACAAACTGCATTGGCCCCGTAGGGTGGGGCTGCCTCTTGTTAGTGCCTTTTGCACAAGGTCTTGCGAGACTCAAAGGTCAAAAGAGTTAAGGTACAGTGATAGGAGAACATGACAGAGTTTGCCAGCAGCAGATTACGGGGCTCTAATGTAGCCGTGCGGAGTGATCCATGGGAACCTGGCCAGCAGTGAATGAAGATATAGAGGGACTGGTTCATCCATTGGCAGTGCCACATTCAGGAGTGTACACTGTAGAGAAAATGCTTGTAGCAGCCACTTGGAGTTTATTCTCCTGAGGGCCTGGAATAGTAAAGGGAAAAGTTTGCCCCAGATTCAGTGTTTATCCTTCTATTCTTGCCATATATTCACAGTAAAGATCCCCCTGTAAAAGTTAATTGATGTTGAGGGCAGTTGGGTGGCACGGTGGATAAAGCACTGGCCCTGGAGTCAGGGGGATCTGAGTTCAAGTCTGGCCTCAGACACTTGACACTTACTAGCTGTGTGATCCTTGGCAAGTCACTTAATCCTCATTGCCCAATGAAAAAACAAACAAAAAGAACCCAAACAAAACAAAACAAAAAAGTGAATTTATATTAATTGCTTAAATGATATCAGGGTGCTAATTATAGGATCAATTAATATATAAGAGCAAATATATTTAGAAACATATCTATCAAAAATGAAAGGGGTGATTTTGCCATCAATGAAGTGGAAATTAAAGCAATAATTAGGAATTATTTTATCCAACTCTATGCCAATAAATTTGACAATCTAAAGGAAATGGATAAATATTTACAAAAATACAAACTGCCCAGGATAACTGAAGAGGAAATAAAAACCTTAAATAAGCCAATATTAGAAAAAGACATTGAACAAGCCATTAATGAACTCTCTAAGAAAAAATTCCCAGGGCCAGATGGGTTTATAGGTGAATTCTACCAAACATTTAAAGAACAATTAATTCCAATATTATACAGATTATTTGGAAAAATAGGTGAAGAAGGAGTTCTACCAAATTTGTTTTATGACACAAATATGGTGGTGATACCAAAACCAGGCAAAGCAAAAACAGAGAAAGAAAATTATAGATCAATTTCCCTAATGAATATTGATGCTAAAATCTTAAATAAGATATTAGCAAGGAGATTACAGCAAGTGATCACCAGGATAATACATTATGGTGGGATTTATACCAGGAATACAGGGCTGATTCAACATTAGGAAAACTATTAACATAATCAACATCAATAAGAAAACAAACCAAAATCATATGATTATTTCAATAGATGCAGAGAAAGCTTTTGACAAAATACAGCACCCATTCCTAACAAAAACACTAAAGAGCTTAGGAATAGGAGGACCTTTCCTTAAAATAATAAGCAGTATCTACCTAAAATGATCCGCAAGAATTTTATGTAATGGAGATAAGTTAGAGGCCTTCTCAATAAGTTCAGTGGTAAAACTGGGATGTCTATTATAACCTCTATTATTTAATATTGTACTAGAAATATTAGCTTTAGCAATCAGAGAAGAAAAAGGGATTAAAAGAATTAGAATAGGCAAGGAGGAAACAAAACTATCACTCTTTGCAGATGATATGATGGTATACTTAGAGAATCCTAGAGAGTCAACTCAAAAATTACTTGAAACAATTAACAACCTTAGCAAAGTAGCAGGATATAAAACAAATCCAAATAGATCATCAGCATTTCTATACATGACCAACAAAGTCTAGTAGCAAGAGATAGAAAGAGAAATTCCATTTAAAGCAATGGTAGATAATATGAAATACCTGGGAGTCTACTTGCCAAGACAGACCCAGAAACTCTATAAACACAATTACAAAACACTTTTCACACAAATCAAATCAGATCTAAAAAAATGAAAGATATCAATTGCTCATGGATAGGCTGAGCTAATATAATAAAAATGACAATTCTACCTAAATTAATTTACCTATTCAGTGCCATACCAATCAGACTACCTAAAAATTATTCTATAGAGCTAGAAAAATAATAACAAAATTCATCTGGAAAAACAAAAGGTCAAGAATGTCAAGGGAAATAATTTTTTTAAATGCACAGGAAGGTAGGCTAGCCGTATCAAATCTGAAGCTTTACTATAAAGCAGCAGTCATCAAAACTATTTGGTACTGGCTAAGAAATAGAGTGGAGGATCAATGGAATAGGCTAGGCACAGGAGACACAGTAGTGAATGACTTTAGTAATGTACTGTTTGATAAACCCAAAGACTCTAGCTTCTGGGATAGGAATTTAGTATTTGACAAAAACTGCTGGGAAAACTGGAAGATAGTATGGCAGAAATTAGGCATAGATCAACATCTGACACGTTATACTAAAATAAGGTCAAAATGGGTACATGATTTAGACATAAGAGGTGATACCATAGGTAAATTAGAAGAGGAAGGGATAGTCTACCTTTCAGGTCTTTGGAAAGGAGAACAGTTTATGATCAAACAAGAGATACAGAATATTATGAAATGTAAAATGATTGATTTGATTACATTAAATTTAAAAGTTTTTGTACAAACAGAAGCAATGCATCCAAAATTAGAAGGGAGGCACAATTTTTATGGCCAGTACTTCCGATAAAGGCCTAATTTCTAAAATATTTCAGGAACTAAATCAAATTTATAAGAATTCAAGTCATTCCCCAATTGAGAAATGGTCAAAGGATATGAACAGGCAGTTTTCTGATGAAGAAATCAAAGCTATCTATTACCATATGAAAAAATGCTCTAAATCACTATTGATTAGAGACATGCATATTAAAACAATTCTGAGGTACCACCTGACACCTATCAGATTGGCTAATATGACAAAAACAGGAAAATAATAAATGTTGGAGAAGCTGTGGGAAAATTGGAACACTAATGCATTGTTGCTGGAGCTGTGAACTGATCCAACCATTCTGGAGAGGAATTTGGAATTATGCCCAAAGAGCTATGGAGCCATGCATACCCTTTGACCCAGCAATACCACTTTTGGGCTTTTTTTCCCAGGGATATCATGGAAAGGGGAAAAGACCCACATGTACGAAAATATTTATAGCTGCTCTTTTTGTGGTGGCAAGGAATTGGAAATTGAGGGGCTGCCCATCAACTGGGCAATGGCTGAACAAGTTGTGGTATATGAATGTAATGGAATTCTATTGTGCTGTAAGAAACGATGAGCAGAAGGAGTTCAGAGAAACCTGGAATGACTTGCATGAACTGTTGATAGGTGAGAAGAGCAGAACCAGAAGAACATTGCACATCAACATTGTGTGTTGATCAACTGTGAAAGACTAGATTCTTCTCACCAATACAACAGTACAAGAGAGTCCCAAGGGATTCATCCAAACCAAGCAAAACAAAAAAGAACTGTAGAATATGGATGCTTATTGAACCATGCTATTTCTTTTGGTTTTGGTGCTGCTTTTCTTTTTTGAGGTATTTCCTTTTTGATCTGATTCTTCTCTTATAACATGACTAATGAAGAAATATGTTTAATGTTATTATAGATATATAACCTATATATCAGCATATCTGCTGTCTAGGTAAGGGGGGAGGGAGGAAATTTTGAAATTTGAAATCTTATAAAAGCAAATATTGAAAACTATCTCTACATGTAACTGGAAATTAATAAAAATACTTTTATTTAAAAAAGAAACATTTAGAAACTTACACTTAGAAAAATATAATTATATTTAGATGTTTAGAAAATATAATTAGAGACTGCTATGAGGGGAAATACTGGAATAGAAAATAAAGATGGTAATATTAAATGAAATGCCATTTCCTCAGAGAGCTACCCCTCGAACTCTGAGCGGAAGATGTAGCTAGCAAAACCTTTGGGGAAACAACTTATAAAGTCAAGTCCATAAACATTTATTAAGGGCCTACTATATGCCAAGCACTATTCTAAGTGATGGGGTTACAAAGAAAAGCAAAAAAAGAAAAAAAGTCCCTGCTCTCAAGGAGATCTTAGTTTAATGAGGGGGACATACACAAATGCCTTCACCTCATCCCTTTTTTCATTCAAATTCCAGTTCTTTTAGCAAATTAATTCAGAACCAAAGAATTTAGACTTTGTGAATTACAAGCAATATTATAGCAGGGGGGAGGGAAGGTTAGGGTTTTGAGGGGAGGACTGGGGAGGTTGGGGGTTTATTTGTTTTTTTGTTTCTTTCTTTCTTTTTGGTTTTTTGCGGGGCAATGAGACTTAAGTGACTTGCCCAGGGTCACAGGGCTAGTAAGTGTCAAGTGTTGAGGTCAAAGGTTAGGTTTAAAAAAAAGTTTTCATGGCAAAGAGAGGGAGGGAATTTAAAAAGAAAAAGAAAAAAGCTATCAGGAGAAACAACTGTAACTAAACCCTTTAAAAGCATCCATTTTCATAAGAACAAATAAGGTAATGATTACAAATAAATTATACTCATTCATTAAAAGCAGATCCAGAATGACCCAATGTGGAAATACTTGGCTAAGGAAACACTAGGTTTTGCAATTGAGCCTGAGGGCCCCCTGGTTCTTATTGGGCCAAATGCTGAATTACAGAGAAAACAACAAATTAGGCTTTAAGTCTGAAAGGGTAGACTGAAAGATGTAGCTTCATGTTCATATTGCCCCTGAAGGGACAGTTGTGAAATATATGAATGACTCATGATTATGTCCCCAGTTAGAGAGGGAGAAAAAAATCTAATAGGCTTCATAATTCATATCTCAACCACGATGTAGGAAGGGATCACTAACTCCTGTGTGCCTTCCAGAACTGTCCCTATACTTTCATTCCGCAAAGCAAAGGATAAAGGAAAATTCATGCATTTTTGAGGGAAAGCTATTCCAAAAATACACATAATTTATAACAGAATAGTAGAACAAGCTTAGAAAATGGTACCAGTAACTCTCAGGTAGTGATTTGGAAGAGTTCAGCATGTGACCAGTCACTGTCCAATAGAACAATTGATACGCCTTTATTTTTAGAGGGGTAACTTCCATCTTTCCTTCCCTCCCTATGGCATGGGGAGACAAAACTCACATCACCAGCTGCTTTTCAAATGGCTCTAACAGAATTTGCTTCCTTCTGTCCTCCAGCCCCAGCCCCTCTCTGCATTTTCTATTGACCCTTCAACTCCTTCTGTACCTTTGGGCCACTGGGGAAGTACTGCATCCTTTACCTCTAGCTCAGTTCTCTCTTGGGCCCTCCTTTGAGTCCTGCCACAGATGTACACTGATACAGTTTTGTCTCAAGAGAAAGGAGAAAATAATAATCTATGCAATGGCCAAGGTATTCTTCCCTCTCTGAAGGGAGTATTACACTAGAATTTAGTTTCAGTTATCAAAGTCACATTTTCTTTAAAAAAAAAAAATCAACAGTTCAGTTTTTAACTCATTCAGAGTAGCCTCCCTCCAGTTAGTCTGAATTATCAAAGCTTGACTATATTAACGTTCACTCAATCTATTGTGGCCAACCTATGGGAATCTAAAAGGAGTATCCAATTACTATCACAGCCCATCAAAGATAATTGAAGGTCTAGGTTTAGTAAGTGAGTCTGAAATGGACAAGAGATACTATATTTTTATACTTTTTTTTTAAATCCTGAGTCAGAATGGTAAGCACAAATTCACAGAACGTGTTGCTCATGTGTGAAGAATAACCCCCTGAGATGAGAATTACAGTACATTTGTTGTCTGACTGACGATTCAATAACTCAATTTAATAAACATTTATTATACTCTTACTATGTGCAGCAAGCACTTTGCTAGATGCTGGCAGAAGATGAAAAGATTAGATAACATAGGGAACCTGTCTCCCTTGGGCTTAAATTCAAACAGAGGGATAGGATACACACAAATAACTGTCATGTAAAATAATACATGGTATAAAGCAAAGTACAAACATCAAATGTGGGGCAACAAGCACTAAAGGAATAACAATCCCACACTGGAACCACTTTTCTAATCAGCTAGTCCACAGGACTTTCCAAGACTCACCTATTATTCCAAAAATTATCAAACAATGACTTGGAAATTCAGGATTTCAGCACCATATTAAAAGAATGTCCTATTTCTCCCTGTTTTTTTCTTCTTATATTTATTAAGTATATCCTGTGAGAAAGTTCTTTTCTCCCCAAAGAAAATTTAACATTCTACCCACCTTCAAGAGGAAGGACAACTGTGATTGTGAATGCCTCAGGTTGCTGCATCAAACAACCAGCAACTTACTGGAGCTCTACCGGTAGGAGCCTGTAGAACTCACAGTTACCCTCAAAAGGCAATAGGACACTGAGCAGAACACCTGGGAGAGACTTCATGGAACCTCACTCTACTGCACTCCAGTATCTTATCCAAGGTAGGGGAAATACAGGCAGGCACTTAGGGGAATATTTGGGTAGAGGAAAGACAACCTCCACTTCAGAGTTTAAAAAGGTAGTCGGGGGGGGGGGGCAGGCAGGGCAGAGACAAGATGGCTGAGGAAAGGTTCTGACTCTCAGAGCTCCCATCAGAACCCTCAACATACCTCCAAAAATGCCATAAGACAACTCCTTGAGCAACAGAACCCACAAAAGAACAGTGAGATCATTTTCTACTCAAAGATGGCTTAGAAGTTTGGCAGGGGGGCAGCTAGGTGGTGCAGTGGATAGAGCACCGGCCCTGGAGTCAGGAGTACCTGAGTTCAAATCCAGCCTCAGACACTTAACAATTACTAGCTGTGTGACCTTGGGCAAGTCACTTAACCCCAATTGCCTCACTAAAAAAAAAAAAGAAAAGAAAGAAGTTTGGCAGGAAGGGTCTGTTATATCAGCGTGAGAGAGGAGCTCAGCATGTGGTGCAGATCCAGCCCCAGGTGGGCTGCACCTCCAGAACCTCAGAATCCAGGAACAGCTGCTTCTTCAGAATCTGAGCTCATAGACCTATGAGGGGGTCCAGTGGTTGCCTGGGAAAAATAGTGGGGTTCTCTGTGGGAGGAGAAGCAGAACATGTTGCCCAGGAAGCAAACTTGAGTGGCAGAGGCCCAGTGGGGGAGGGGCATAGGCATGCTAAGCTTGCAGACCACAAAGAGTCAGATTTCAATCAGATCTCTGCTTCTAAGTTAGAGAGCAAGCAGGCTAGTGGTTACTTACAGAGCAGGCAGGCTAAAAACAAGCCTTTCCTTACATTGTACCACCTGGGAGCACCTGAAGCTTGGGACCGTGCATCCTGTAAGCAAGGCCCCACATTAAGAAGGAGTTACAAGCCAAGAAATAGGCAGGCAAAATGAGCAGGTAGAGAAAGGAGCAGACCCTCAAAAGTTTCTTTGGTGACAAGGTAGATCAAAATACACCCTCAGAAGAAGATAATAACAAAGTCAAGGCTCCTACATCCAAAACTTCCAAGAAAAATATGAATTGGTCTCAGGTCATAGAAGGACTCAAAAGGGACTTTGAAGAGAAAGTAAGAGAGGTAGAGGGAAAAGTAAAAGAGGAATAAATGAAAGAGAAATGATAGTGATGCAGGAGGGTCATGAAAAAAAGTCAACAGCTGGAAAAGCCAAACTGGCCAAATGGAAAAAGAGGTACATAAACTCTAAATAAAATAATTGCTTAAGATTTAGGATAGAGCAAATAGAAGCTAATGACTTTATGAGAAATCAAGACACAATCATTAGACTACCTGAAAACCATGACCAAAAAAAAAAGAGCTTAGACATTATCTTCCAAGAAATTGTCTGGGGAAATTGCCCTGATATTCTAGAAGCAGAAGGTAAAATAGAAATTGAAAGAATCCCCCAATCACCTGCTGAAAGAGATCACAAAAGGAAGACTTCCAGGAATATTATAGCCAAATTCCAGAGATCCCAGGTCAAGGAGAAAATATTACAAGCAGCTAGAAGAAAGGAATTCAAATACTGTGGAGCGACAATAAGGATAAAACAAGATCTAGTAGCATCTATGTTAAAGAATAGGAGGTCATGGAATATGATATTCCAGAGGGCAAAGGAACTGGGACTACAACCTGAGATCACCTACCCAGCAAAACTAACTATAATCTTTCAGGGGGGGAAAATAGGACATCAATGAAAAAAGAGGACTTTCAGGTATTCATGATAAAAAGACCTGAACTGAATAGAAAATTTGACTTGCAAATACAAGACCCTAGAGAAGCATAAAAAGGTAAACAGGAAAAAGAAATCATGAGGGATGTTAAAAGGTTAAAACTTCCTACATGGGAAGATGATACTTCTAACTCATAAGAACTTTCTCAATATTAGGGCAGCTGAGAGGAATATACTTAGACAGAGGGCACAGGTGTGAAGTGAATATGAAGGGATAATATCTGTAAAGCATTTATTTTTGGTTTATCCTTGTTTTATTGTGGGGCAGGTAGACAACTGAAGAAGAGCTGAGGGATGGTTAATCCCCGATTGGAAACAGAAAAGTGGTACCATTCCATTTATCCACAGAGGAAGGAGAAGGGAAGGGAATAAGCAATTATTTAGCACCTACTATGTGACTGGTACTATCTCTACAAATATTATCTCATTTGATCCTCACAATAACCCTTGGAGATAGGCGTTATCATTATCCTCATTTTACAGTTGAAGAAACTGAGGCAAGCAAAGGTTAAATAACCTGCTCAGTCATACAACTAGTGAGTTGCTGAGACCACATTTGAACTCAGATCCTCCTGAATTCAAAAACCCATATAGTGAGTAAGCAGTTAACCCTTTGGCTCCAACCCTCTATCTACTATGCCACCAGCTCCATCTTGAGGAAGGTAAGCTTTTCTATGAATAGGTACCCCCACCCCCCACAGGGCGTACTGATACAGAAACAATGACTTAAACTGACCCCCAAGCTGCTTTGGAGTCCAGGGATTGTGGAGCTAATTCTCAGTGGATAAACTAGTAAAATGCTGGAGAAGGAATGGATACAGGAGCTAACATATTTTACTATAACTAAAAGTAGGACTCAACGTGATCCTATTACCAGATAATTAAGAGCAGATTTGTTGCCAAGTCTACATAATATTATCGATTTAGAGCTGGAAGAAACTGTATAGGCTCTTAAGTCCAAACCACTCATCTTACAACTAAGGAAACAGACCCAGGGAGGAAGAAAGAAATGACCTGTTCAAGTCACAGGATTGTAGCCAGGTGCTCTGAAACCAATGCCAGTGTTTTTCCTCTACACCAAAATCAGGCTAATTCATTCCATAATAATGAGATCACAGCTAGAAGGAACCTTAGAGATCTTTTAGTTCAACTCCTCATTTTACAAATAAGGAAATGGAGCCTGAAAGAGGTTTGGTGAACAAACTGTGCACAGGCACTTATATATAATGCCACAAACTCTACTTTCAAATCTGAGTGGATTAACCTTTGAGTCCCCTACTGGCTAAGTTTTGTCAATGGAGTATGTCATACTAATTTACCTTCTATCACCAGCTCTCCAAGTTCCAATCATCTGTTCTTGACATGGAAGATACAATCTGTATTCCCATACTATCTCCTCCTAGATTCTCTTAATTATACTTCAATGGGTCTATTATTTCGTTGGCGCTCATACTCCCTACATTGAAACAGCTCATAAGCCATACACACTTTCTCATCCTATGTAACTCTTATTCTTGTTCTACAAATCCTCCCCCAGCATATATAACAAATGACCTGGAGACCTATCTCAGCATCTTTTCTAAATACTGTAAATACAAGCACCACATTCAGACTGTCTTCTTATCTCTCAGTATCCCTATATAAATTGCCCACTTCCTTTTCCAATTACACATTTTGTTGAAATCTTTTCATGTCCCTTCTTACATATGTCATTGTTGATAATAAGCTGCTTATACTTGCCAACAAATTTCCCCCCACTATTCCCAATTTTTTTAACTATCATTCCTCAAACATCCTTTAACTTAAAACTGGTTCTGCCCTAAGGGTACCACATTCCATGGTCCACTAAGAACACTCTTTCTTCCAGTCCCCTCAACTCAAAGAAAAAAGGTTAGGAATATTTTTTGCCCTCTATTTCTATTTACCTTGTATTCCTCCTCTACCATCTTTAAATGACCTTTCTCTTCTTGAGATCCATGCATTTCTTTTATATCACCTCTACCCTTTCTTGTTGCTATTACATCATGGATGGTGCATCGTTTCTATTATTTCAAGGCCTCTTCATTTTATTGTTTGTGTGAGAATCAGGGTGCCACCCCCCTGCTGAGAAAGACATTGTGAGAACCAGGGCAATGCCCCCCTGAGGAGAAAGCATGTGACTTGCATCCGCCTTTGTCATGTCAATTAATGCTACCAGCCAATTAGCTTGGAGCTGTGTGTGGTGACCACACCTCTTGCGGTTCCCCAGGAGGCTTTCACTAGAGGAGAATGAGGATCTGCCTTCTTGCGGTTGGAGGTCTCAGTGGTGGCGGCAAGGCCAGCGTAGCTAGGCTTTTTCTTTCTGAACTCCATGTGTTCTTCCTCTCTCTTTTGCTAACTTCTAATATGTTTTAATAAATGCTTAATGCCCAAAGGCTGGTGCTATAAGCTTCTAATTTAAGGCTACCATGCATTAGATTTTTGGTCATAACAATTAGATTTTAAACATCACAGTTGTATCTAATGGACAGTCTTTGAAATGACGCAAAATGAAAAGCCCTATCTTCAGTCCTTCGGTAATTAAATACACATTAGCTATTTTGTGCTTTTGCCTGATTGTAAAGGTGGCATCTGTATTACCTCAGAATTTGGTTTTGCTTGACTATGCACATGTAACCTGGTGCTGTGCATCAAAATAAAATTGTTTTAATTTGTGGAGAGAATGACATACTCTACATACATGTGTTATAAGAGATTTTCCCTACCCGTCATGGGGTAGAAGTGGGAGGAAGAAAAAAATTAAATTCTTATTGGTTTTTTTTTTCAAAAATTAAAATTAGAGAAAAATAAGTGGTGGCATATCTCTGCTTTTATTCATTGGTTTAAGTATAAAGACTAAATAAAAATAATTGTCAGCTGTAAGAGCATGGCTTTTGAAATTCAATGGTTAAGGGAGATAATGGGTTTTATTCTAGAAAACCAAATCTAACACTTTGTGTGCTGTAGATCAATGGTGTCAAACTCAAATAGAAACAGAAGCATCCAAATTGCACATAAGGATCCCTGAAGATGTATATTGACTCATAAATACACAAATTGCCATTATCTATGTCCTATTATATTTTTACTTCTGTTAGGCATTTCCCAATTACATTTTTTTTTAGTGAGGCAGTTGGGGTTGAGTGACTTGCCCAGGGTCACACAGCTAGTAAGTGTTAAGTGTCTGAAGCTGGATTTGAACTCAGGTCCTCCTGACTCCAGGGCCAGTGCTCTATCCACTGCACCACCTAACTGCCCCAAAGTCTGGAAGCTTTTATACATCTTATGTTTTCATAAAAATAGTTTTGTTATTCTAAGAAAAATATCTCATGCCTTTATTTCCCCACTATACACTCTCTCCTCAACTCTTTATAATCAGAAACTATTTTCTTAAGGGGCACCAATGCCTTCATAAATACCAAATACAGGGGCCTTTTCAAAAATTTTCAATTTTCTTATTTTGATCTTGTTGACAATACCATCTTACTGGATATCCTTTCCCCTCCCCTTGGTTTGAGCAACATTCAACACTCCTGCTTCTTCTCCTTAAACTTTAACTTTTTATTCTCTGTCTCCTTGACTGGCTTCTCAGCCTTTTCCCAAGGCTTTACTGGGCATATCCCAAGAGGTCTAGCCATGGCTCTCCTTTCTCTACATAATCTCCCACAGATATTTCCTTTTCTCTCATAGCTTCAACCACAATTCCTGTGCAAATGATTCCAATGTCTGTTTTCTCATTTATGAACTCTCTTCCAAACATTATATCAATACCTACAAATGGCAGAATGATTCCCATCTATATATTACAGTAGCACCTTAAATGTATCATGTCTAAAATCAATCTTATTATCTTCCTCTATGGACTTGTTTTGCCTTTTGATGTCACAATTTGTCTGTAGCATCACTATTCTCATTTTCCATGTTCAAAACTTTGACCTATTTTGGACTCTTCTTTGTCCTTTGTCTTTTACATGCAATCAGTTAAGAAAGCCTATCTATTCCACCTCTTTGACATCTCTCCTCTCTGTATTCTCCCCTCTATTTCCTCTGTGGCCATCTGAATAGACTTTCACTTCAATTCTCTGGAATTACTCACATAACCTCTTGATAGGGCTTTCTGATTTTGATCTCTTCTAGCTTTCAAGAGAGCAAACATCTTCATATAGCTTCCAGACCAATCTCTATTTTTGGATGTCTATTGATGTGTCAAACTTAACAGATCCAAAACCAGAATCCATTACCCAATGTACATGTTATGGTCCCATTAGAATATAGGCTTTCTTGGGGCATAAACTCATTTTTTCTTTTCTTTGTAAGCCCGGTGTCCAGCACAAAGTAAGTGCATGGTAAATGTTTATTTGATTTGTTTTTAGTATTTAATCATGTTACTTCTTTGCTGAAATACTTTAGCAATTTCCCATTGCCAGTGCCTGAAATCCACTTTTATCTAAGCAAGGACTTCAACTCAAGTTCTCCAACACCATTCCACAACATTTTTGAGGCCTAAAAATCCTTCCTACTTTCATGTCTCAACACCTTTGTTCACACTCCTTCCTGTGTTTATAATGGATTCCAATGAATCCACAGAACTCAGTTCAAAGATCACCTCCTCCATGAAACCATCCCTGCTTCCCCTAGTTATCAACTAGATCTGAAAGGAACCTACAGGGCATCCATTCTAACCTCACTTTACAGAAGGAGACAGTGAGGCCAAGGGGAAAAAAGGGAATTACCCAAAGTTAAACATGTACTAAGACCAGAGGCTGGATGTAAATCTAGGTGTTCTGGCTCTAGAGCCAGTGCTCGTTCCCCTGTCCCATAGTACATAGTACACAGTACGGATGTCCTATCCCTTCACTAGATTTTAAATTCGAAAGGATCAGGGAGAATGGCTTAGCCAAATTTCACATGACCTCCCCCAATACAACACCCAGCATAGCAGGCACTTAATGTGTCTAGCATGAATACTTGATAATAAACATATGTGGAAGGTATAGAGAGGCAGCCAGACATAGTGGATAAAACACTATCCTCAGAGTCATGAAGACTTGAGTTCAAGGCTCTCCTCTGATCAACATCAGTTTTGTGACCCTGGTTAAGTCATTTAACATTTCAGTGTACTCATCTATGACTAAATGAATGCAGGGGGGGGGGGGGAAACTGATCTATTTTAGTAAAAGAAGTTTTGTTTGGAAGTCTGATGAAATTACAACTTGAGTTGCGTGTGTATACACACCTATCTATGCAATATGGATGTGTATATGCATGTATGTATAGATGTACATGTGTGTTGTATTGTACTGAGTTGGTGTATATGTCATGTGCATCAATGTGTGTACATGCATGGGGGTATGTGCTTGGGGATAACTTTGCCAATACCAGCTGCTACTCCACTAGGAAAAAAAAATGAACAAAAAGGTTTAAAAAAAACAACAACAACAACAACAATAAACACTCTTTCAAAACCTGTTTGCCAAACTGAATTTCTTTAGTGAGATTCCAGCAGTTCTCAGTGAGTGTAATGAGAATCCAGGTGTCAGCATCTGAAGACAAAAATCAGCTTTTAGCAGAACAGGAACTGGGAAAGGGATACACAACAGAGATGCATGAGGGCAAGCCTCTGAACCTATAGTGTGGTATCTCAGGAACAGCTATTATACTCCTGTCTATAAATCCTGTTATTCATCACCAAAAGGAAAAGTAATAGATTTATGTAAAGATGCACAGTGTATAATTTGAACACTCTTAGGAAAGGCTGCTTTAAATTGTGTGTATATATATATATAAGTATGCCAATACTTTGCCTCCTAAAAGCTGTTGCTAAAAAGATGCCAAGTCTCCAAATGAAAATTTAAAAATTCAACCAGCCAGATGTCTCTAAGTCTCTGCCTGGAGGTTTGATGCTATGTATACAGAGCATGTAAGTAACTGACTCTCATATGATTTCTAACTGACCCTTAGTAACATCTCTCAGATCATTTCATCTTTCTCTTTCTGCTGCCACCATCTTAGACCGGGCACTCATCTCATTCCTGAATTATAGCAAAAGGGTCCTTGCCAAAAGTAGACTCCAATTTGATCCCCTATGCCTTAGGGACCTGATGCCACCATCAGACTAATCTTCCAAATAAATGCACTGTTAGGTCACCCAAACCCTAACCAAAGTACCTTGAATAGCTCCTGTATTTGCATATGAGAGCCCCTGCAATGTAGTGCTACCCCAAAAAGGCAGCATGATATTGTGAGAAAGATATTAGATTTGGAGCCCAAGATCAGGAATAAAATCCTGGATTTACTATTTTAAATAAATCCTTAAAAGCCTAAAAAAAAAGCCCTTACAGCTATATGTGTGACTTCAGGTAAGTCATTTGGCCTTCCTGGGACTCAATTTCCTCACATGTAAAATGAGAGAACTGAACTAGATGACCTAGAGGTATGACCCTACAAACTTTACCACCCCTTTCTGCCTAATATGTATTTTTGGCTCTCTATGCAAGATGCCTCATCGTTTGCTCTGTGAATAACTGCAGTTTCCACATCCATGTCTGTTTGTACTTGTCTTCTCCATCGAAAACATTCTTCAAGGCTCACCTCCTCCATGAAGCCTGTCATGATAACTTAATCCGATATATCATCCCTTCCTAACAGCCCACCCTCACTTTCCATAAATTTAGGGCAATTTATGCAATTTGTCATTTAATTTGGGCTGGTGTGTTATTTTCTAATTCATTTCTTTAAAGCTTGATACTTCATCTCCCATCTCCATGCTTTTTATGTGTGAAATGCACTGTTCCTCTCCATCCCTAATCTCTTAGGACTGAAGGGTAAGGAGCCCATAATACTCACTAATGTGGTTCAAAGCAGATCAAAATGTAATTGGGAAGTACTTGCAAAAATAAATAAAAATATGATAAAAGATAGATAACATTAACATGTGTTCTTCAAAGTCAATATGCAGCCTGGTAGGATCTTTATTTATGGTTTCATGACCTCCCTTTCTATTTGAAAAGTTTTCTATTTGAGTTTGACACCACTGGATTAGAATGGCTGGTTCATTTCAAAGCTTGACTAATTTCTACGTTTTACACAAAACCTTGCCTAACCACCCCAGTTGCTAGTTCTTCCTCCTTCAAATTGTATTGTATTTATGTTATATATAGTTGTATGTGTGCATGCTGTCTCTTTCAATAGAATGTGTATCACCAGTACAATCACCTAGAACATATTAGTTGCTTAATAGAGCTTGTTGATTGACTGATTCCCTAACATGATTGAAAACTCTGTCTGGTAAAGAATCATGTAATTTACTTCTACTTAATGTTCTTCCATTCCTGCTACATCCCTAAATACATAATAGAGTCTGAAGGAATCCTTTCTGAACTGAATTTTATTCAAATGGTATAGCAAAAAGAACCCAGAACTAGAAGTCAGGATTCTGTATCCCTAATTCCAACTCTACTACTGGCTTTCTATGTGACCTAGGGCTTTTGTTTCCCTGGAAAATGGGGGAGGGGTGGATTAGAAGGGTAGAAGGGTGTAACGCTGGCAGTCCCGAGTTTATGGAAACCAATCTATAAATAATTAATTCATTTTTGTGGGGTAATGAGGGTAAAGTGACTTGTACAGGGTCACACAGCTAGTAAAAGTCAAGTGTCTGAGGCCAGATTTGAACTCAGGGCCTCTTGAATCCAAGAGCAATACTTTATCCATTGTGCCACCAGGATGTCCCCTAAATAACTAATTCTTATAAGCATCTACCATGCACCAATGTCTATGGTATTGTTTCAATGAGAAATGTAAAGCTTATTTGTCAGGTGCAGACTGACTGAACTTAGATACTGCGATAGAATGGGGTTGGAAAATAGTACAGGAAAGATATTTGAGGTTCAACTTTCTCATATGAAAACAACTGAGCCCAGGAGAATTCTAATGATTGGCAAATTTAGTGTCAGTTTAGGAATCAAAACCAAAGTGGGCTGACTTTTATTCTTATTGCCTTATTCTACATGGCCTCAATGACTTCTTTTCCTTTTTTAGCCACATAAAAATGCTAAGTATCATACTTAATGCAAAATGTCTTTCAAGGAGACCCCATAAAGTTCTGAAACACTATGTACCATAAGTCAGGAGAAATATTAATGGGATGTTCTTTTAAAAGACAAAACTAGTGGAAGGACATCGTTGTCATAGTCTGGCCACTAAGTACTTTTAGATGACCTTCAGAAAAATAAATTAAGAGGCAAAGCAAGGAGTCATCACATAAGAGCTTGGGGACAACTTGAGTCAACAGAAACATGAGAACTGAAAGGTAGATACAGAATCAGCAATCAAAGTATCTCTAGGGTGCAATCTTGGACAGTCTGATGCACTGTCTTCTTATGTCCTGTATTAGTCAATTTCTAAATCTGTGCACTAGATGATGATTAATACATCTTTATATAACATAGCACCTAGGACAGGACCTGGCTAATAGTGGCACTTATTTTTTGATGGATTGATTCATAGATAGAGGTAATCCAACATAGAGAGGAGAGCTTCTCTGGATCACTGAGGATAGTCAGTGTAAGTTAAGCTGCTAGGCCACAGATTTCTGGTAAAAGTCCCTGGAAACAATGCCAAAGCTCCTCTTTCAGAGGGAAATAGCAGAGACAAGTAAAGAGATGGGCATCCATTTCACCACTCCTGGCTTTCTGATTTCCCTCCTGATATCCTTGCTAGAAAATATGGGTAGGGAGACTGTCTAGACAGGGACTGGGGAAAATCTTAAATCCAATGAGGACAGCCAAACAGAATGAGACTAAGAAATTGGTGTTCATTTCTTCCAAATTAAAAGATAATGGAATCTTTCAAATACCTGTTGGAGCCCCTAATAAGGAGGATGTCACCTGACTCCAGAGAGTAGTTCTGTATTAATGTTCTGAGCCCAGTAACAGACATTAACTGGTAAAATCACTAAACCTGACCTCAAAACTTCAAACTAAAACAACATTGAATTGCCCTTACCCTGCTAAGTAGCTTCATGGTGACCTGCCTAGGCCATTTTATCATTCTCTTTTTGCTTTACTTTAGTGCGTAACAACTCATTGTTCAGACTAGTTACCTTGAGACTCACATTTATCTGGCAAAATGGTCAGCTAAGTGAGACCCAGTAGGCATTCAAATGAGCCTGAATTGGATCCTGTAGAAAATGGGCACTCATGGGAGAATTTTAAATCAGTGGGTAGCTATTTAATAGATGTGTTCTTTGTAGTCTAGATTAGCAGTCTCCCAAACACAGTAGGGAACCCACCCTACAGGGATCCTGACA